>NW_027644766.1:40000-45000 GCF_032717465.1 Coenobita brevimanus | reverse complement strand
CATCCAGTATCAGTGACCAGTGTTGTAAGACACTGGAAAAGCTGGTAAGAAAAGTTTGGGTAAAACATCTAGAAGAACACAATATGATAACAGAAAGGCCGTTGGGTTTTAGGAAGGGAAAATCCTGTGTTGGTAATCTATTAAGTTACTATGATAGAGTTGCAGACACATTACACAACAGAGAAGGATGGCTGGACAGTATCTATCTAGATTTCAAGAAAGCATTTGACAGAGTACCGCACCAAAGACTTTTATGGAGACTGTACCATGAAGGAGGAACCCAGGGCAACCTGTACTGTTGGATACAGGACTTTCTCAGAAAGAGAGAAATGAGAACAGTTCTAAGGGGAAATTACTCATCATGGAGGGAAATGATTAGTGGGGTTCCACAGGGGTCAGTGGTGGCACCAATTATGTTTTTAGTATATATATATATATATATATATATATATATATATATATATATATATATATATATATATATATATATATGATATAGATAGCAACATTGGAAATAAAGCTATCTACATATGTTTGCTGATGATGCAAAAATACAAAGGAAAATTACTAACACAGATCCTTGCAAAGAGCTGCAAGAGGAATTAAATAAGTTTCATGAATGGTGCAATACATGGCAAATGGAATTGAATGTGGACAAGTGTCATGTAATTAAGTGTGGTAAAAGTGAGAAAAGACCAGATTGGGATTATACGTTACCAAGATCAACCCTACACATATCAGAAAGGGAGAAGAACCAAGGAGTAATTATCAATAACAGACTATCTCCAGCTGACCACATCAGTGAGAAGATATATGTAAACACTGCTTGCAAATATGACAATAGCATTCACATATATAAATGAAGACATGCTGAGAAAGATAATAACATCATTCATCAGATCAACCCCGGAGTATGCATCAGTAGTCTGGAGTCCTCATCTCAAAAAACACATAGACAAGATTGAAAAAGTTCAAAGGGCCGCTACAAGATGGATACCAAGCTTAAGGGATCTAAGCTGCGAAGAAAGACTAAATAAACTGAATCTACCAACACTACAGGAGAGAAGGAAAAGAGGAGATATTATGCTATATAAATGCATCTCAGGAAAGGAGAAAATAGACATAAATGAATATATAACCTATGGGGAAGCATCAGCAAAAGGACATCGCCAAAAACTACATAAAAAGAGAGGCGATAAAGACGTAAGGAAATTCAGTTTCCCAAATAGGGTAGTTGATCAGTGGAATGCACTACAGAATGAAATAGTGTGTGCCAAAACTATTCATACATTTAAGGCTATGTATGATAAAAATGGTTTAATACACGGGACAGTACGAGCTGGACTCATTCCTGTTACCATACAATTAGGTAAGAACAATTAGGTAAGAACAATTAGATAGGAACAATTAGGTAAGAACAATTAGGTAAGAACAATTAGGTAAGAACAATTAGATAGGAACAATTAGGTAAGAACAATTAGGTAAGAACAATTAGGTAAGAACAATTACGTTTGAACAATTAGGTAGGAACAATTAGGTAAGAACAATTAGGTAAGAACAATTAGGTAAGAACAATTAGGTAAGAACAATTAGGTAAGAACAATTAGGTAAGAACAATTAGGTAAGAACAATTAGGTAAGAACAATTAGGTAAGAACAATTAGGTAAGAACAATTAGGTAAGAACACAGTACAGTGAACATCTACAAATGATAAGCAGCACACAGGAAACAAGAAAATATTAGGGATCTGACAAGTGTGAACGTCGGGGTCAGGGTTGCGAGAGGTAGACCGAGAAATACCTGAGACGAGGTCGTAGGGTGTGACCTCAGGGATAAGGGACTGAATAAGGAGGTTGCCAGAGATCGAGCAGCGTGGAGAGCCATTATGTGACCAAGGCCGAAGCATACAAGCTTATTGGAGCCTTTACAAACAATACGATATGATATGATCACAGTACAGCACTTGTTTAAGCAGTAAATAACCTATATAATGTAGAATCAGAATGCAGTATAGATATCACTGGGAAATAAGCCAGGAATGATGTGATAAACTGTACATTAGGCGGAGAGAATGGAAAACACAATGCATTGAGTGTCCAGTTGTCAGGCCATATAGAGATTGATGTCACACCGCCGCCACTAAGGAATATAACGACCTTTTAACATCGAGGCAACAGAAGAACAAGAGAGAGAAAAAAAATACGAGAGGAATAAAATGTACAGTAAGAATATTCGTCCAAGTTACACAAGGCTCCCCTTCTATTTTGTGGGAATTTTCTTTGTTGCAGGCCCCGCCCCCAAAGCGGTGCCAAGCTGTCTGCGCCACAACACACCCCCATGCTTATCAGTACCACCTTGGTTCTTGGGCCCGTCAGTGTCGCTACGGGAAGGCGGGGATGTAGACGTGTGTCTGATATGTCCGTGGCGTCTGGCTGTCTATCCTTGGGTCTAGTGGACAGTTGCCTCTCTAGGGCGGGAGGGGATGGTTGCATGCGGAAGCGGGATAAATATCGATCCTGGAGTTGCAGATGGAAGCCTCCTACTGTGCTAAGCAATAGAGGCTTTCCAACACCTATAGCGATTTATTCAGTATATTAAGCCTCAATAACCTCTTGTTTGTTACTAATGCAAACTACGGGTATGTCCATAGCAGAGCGACACAAATGACGTCATCAGAATGTCAAGGTGCAAGAGACAAAATAAATCGCTAAGGATGGTATTTAGGAGGCGTTGGCGGCCATGTATTCTGCATGTTGCACATTTACATTGTCTTTTGTGCCGCTGCTGCGTTGACGTGGTTGGCAACAGCGACAACCATTGCAATACTGACCTGTGCTGAGAGAGAGAGAGAGAGAGAGAGAGAGACGTAGACAGAAAAAAAAAAAATTGTCACAGGACTGAGAGGATTAATGGTTGGATTCTGAGAGGCTGGATATTTCGTAACTCCTCTTCCTTGTCGATTTATTTTGCACATTACACCTCGGTATTAATTTGTATGTTATTGACGAAAACCATTTCGGTATTCGATACAAATGGCCTGCGGGAGAATGTTAATGTGTAATGTACGTGATAAATCGCTTCGGTAAAGGTGCTACGAAGCCTCCTAATGGATGCAAGTGTAAGGTAGCTTTGTGATACCGCTGATAATGCTCATATCCCAGAGATAAGCGATGGCGGCACACAGACGAGGCATAAAAACGGATTAACACAAAAGCAAGAGGCTGTCGGGCGGCGCCAAGTTTTGAAAATATCCGCCTTAATGTGGCAGATTTCGTAGCACCACTTCCTCGGTAATTAATTTTGTATATTACACACAATATTGATTTTCATGTAATCTATCACTTTCAAAATCGACGTAGATTCCATTTATAACATACTGGAGGATTTTATGGTATATGCGCCAAGTAATCGCCGAGGACGAGACGCGACGGAATCTCCCAAGGCCTATATGAGAGATTTCGGCCTAGGTTTTAATGTCGGCACAATTGCAAGTCAGAGAAACATGGAAGAGAATATTTAGGTGTATGGTGCAAAATAAATCGCTGAAGAAGAGGTGTTAGGGAACGATCAAAGTTTGTTGAAAATTAATTCGTAATATCGCTGGAATGGTGGCCTTCGCACCAGCTTCTCCTAAACGATTCATTTTGAAATGAGGCCTTTCTGTTGGCTTGTATGATTTTTATACTTTGCTAATACCGCCATAGTTTGCATCAATCGCACACAAGCGGATATTAAGGTGGAGTGTGCAAAATAGTTCGCCGAGAAAGAAATGTTACGAAATCTCCTATATGAGAGATTACGGCTTAAATTTAAATCTCGGCACAGTTGCCTCAGTAACACACAATAGAATATTAAGGTGTAATGTGCACAATAAATCGCTGAGGAAGATGTGTTACGAAGCCTGCCAAGTCGGGGTTGAAAATTAAGCCGCTATCTCGTTGAAATGGAAGGATTCTTAGCATCTTTTTCTGACCATTATATTTTGCATATTACACCTTGCTGTCCTCTTGGTCGTTATTCGTATTTTTTCATATAGTCGCAGTTTGTATTAACACACTATTAGAGGATATTAAGGTGCAGCAGGAAAAATAAATCGCCGAGGAAGGGATATTACGAATCCTCCAACCGGTGTCCGGGATAACTTTTGAATTTCGAGTTGGTGATTTTATTGTTTTGTTGTGTGTAAATATCTGACGTTATTGACAGTATTGTTGAAAGGTTTTTGAAGTTTTTAAGCTACCTAAATCACCATATATTTATATCTATATCTGTATATCTATCTATCTATCTATATATATATATATCTATATCTATCAATCAATCAATCAATCTATCCATCTATATATCCATCCATCCATCCATCATCCAGTCCTACGTTGCCCCATGAGGAGCGTAGGAGCCCCTGGCTAGGCAGTTTGTCCCGACATTTAAGATGAGAGTGACCAGCCTCACTCATCCCTGAGTGGCATTACGTGAGCAATAAACCCCAACCACCCCTTGGATATAAACCTTCACCGGCTCAATCCGATTGGAGCGCCTTAATTACCCACTAAACCACCAGGCGCCATAATTTGGTTATATGGTTACCACCCAGCGTAGTAAATGGTTTCCTGGTGTACTGGAAACCATTTGGCTTGTCACTCAGTGTAGAGTCACCCACAGGCAGAAGGACAAGGAAAGAATGAAGGAAAGAAAGACAGAAGAGGATGGAAGGAAAGAAGGATGGAGGAGAGGAAAGGGCAGACACCCGACAGCAGCACTACATCGAGTGAGTGGATGGTGAGCGTCCCCCCCTACCATAAATGTGTGTGTGTGTGTGTGTGTGTGTGTGCGTGCGTGCGTGCGTGTGTGTGTGTGTGCGTGCGTGCGTGCGTGTCTGTGTGTGTCTGTGTCTGTGTGTGTGTGTGTGTGTGTGCGTGCGTGTGTGTGTGTGTGTGTGTGTCTGTGTGTGTGTGTGCGTGCGTGCGTGTGTGTGTGTGTGTGTGTGTGTGTCTGTGTGC
>NW_027644766.1:35000-37500 GCF_032717465.1 Coenobita brevimanus | reverse complement strand
ACACACACACACACACACACACTATCATCGTAGGATTTACGGTATTTGACACACACACACACACACACACACACACACACACACACACATTATCATCATAGGATTTACAGTATTTCACACACACACACACACACACACTATCATCGTAGGATTTACAGTATTTGACACACACACACACACACACACACACACACACACACTATCATCGTAGGATTTACAGTATTTGACACACACACACACACGCACACACACACACACACACACACACACACACACGGAAAGCAAACATTGTTGCTCTGTTCAAGAAAGGAAATAGACAAAAGCCACCCAACTAGCATCCAGTATCAGTGACCAGTGTTGTAAGACACTGGAAAAGCTGGTAAGAAAAGTTTGGGTAAAACATCTAGAAGAACACAATATGATAACAGAAAGGCCGTTGGGTTTTAGGAAGGGAAAATCCTGTGTTGGTAATCTATTAAGTTACTATGATAGAGTTGCAGACACATTACACAACAGAGAAGGATGGCTGGACAGTATCTATCTAGATTTCAAGAAAGCATTTGACAGAGTACCGCACCAAAGACTTTTATGGAGACTGTACCATGAAGGAGGAACCCAAGGCAGCCTGTACTGCTGGATGCAGGATTTTCTCAGAAAAGGAAATGAGAACAGTACTGAGGGGAATTTACTCCTCATGGAGGGAAGTGACTAGCGGAGTTCCACAGGGCTCAGTGCTGGCACCAATTATGTTTTTAGTATATATATATATGATATAGATAGCAACATTGGAAATAAAGCTATCTACATATGTTTGCAGATGATGCAAAAATACAAAGGAAAATTACTAACACAGATCCTTGCAAAGAGCTGCAAGAGGAATTAAATAAGTTTCATGAATGGTGCAATACATGGCAAATGGAATTGAATGTGGACAAGTGTCATGTAATTAAGTGTGGTAAAAGTGAGAAAAGACCAGATTGGGATTATACGTTACCAAGATCAACCCTACACATATCAGAAAGGGAGAAGAACCAAGGAGTAATTATCAATAACAGACTATCTCCAGCTGACCACATCAGTGAGAAGATATATGTAAACACTGCTTGCAAATATGACAATAGCATTCACATATATAAATGAAGACATGCTGAGAAAGATAATAACATCATTCATCAGATCAACCCCGGAGTATGCATCAGTAGTCTGGAGTCCTCATCTCAAAAAACACATAGACAAGATTGAAAAAGTTCAAAGGGCCGCTACAAGATGGGTACCAAGCTTAAGGGATCTAAGCTGCGAAGAAAGACTAAATAAACTGAATCTACCAACACTACAGGAGAGAAGGAAAAGAGGAGATATTATGCTATATAAATGCATCTCAGGAAAGGAGAAAATAGACATAAATGAATATATAACCTATGGGGAAGCATCAGCAAAAGGACATCGCCAAAAACTACATAAAAAGAGAGGCGATAAAGACGTAAGGAAATTCAGTTTCCCAAATAGGGTAGTTGATCAGTGGAATGCACTACAGAATGAAATAGTGTGTGCCAAAACTATTCATACATTTAAGGCTATGTATGATAAAAATGGTTTAATACACGGGACAGTACGAGCTGGACTCATTCCTGTTACCATACAATTAGGTAAGAACAATTAGGTAAGAACAATTAGATAGGAACAATTAGGTAAGAACAATTAGATAAGAACAATTACGTTAGAACAATTAGGTAGGAACAATTAGGTAAGAACAATTAGGTAAGAATAATTAGGTAAGAACAATTACGTTAGAACAATTAGGTAGGAACAATTAGGTAAGAACAATTAGGTAAGAACAATTAGGTAAGAACACAGTACAGCAAACATCTACAAATGATAAGCAGCACACAGGAAACAAGAAAATATTATGGATCTGACAAGTGTGAACGTCGGGGTCAGGGTTGCGAGAGGTAGACCGAGAAATACCTGAGACGAGGTCGTAGGGTGTGACCTCAGGGATAAGGGACTGAATAAGGAGGTTGCCAGAGATCGAGCAGCGTGGAGAGCCATTATGTGACCAAGGCCGAAGCATACAAGCTTATTGGAGCCTTTACAAACAATACGATATGATATGATCACAGTACAGCACTTGATTAAGCAGTAAATAACCTATATAGTGTAGAATCAGAATGCAGCATAGATATCAGTGGGAAATAAGCCAGGAATGATGTGATAAACTGTACATTAGGTGGAGAGAATGGAAAACACAATGCACTGAGTGTCCAGTTGTCAGGCCATATAGAGATTGATGTCACACCGCCGCCACTAAGGAATATAACGACCTTTTAACATCGAGGCAACACAAGAACATAGAGAAAAAAAAAAAATACGAGAGGAATAAAATGTACAGTAAGAATATTCGTCCAAGTTACACAAGGTTCCCCCTCTATTTTGTGGGAATTTTCTTTGTTGCAGGCCCCGCCCCCAAAGCGGTGCCAAGCTGTCTGCGCCACAACACACC
>NW_027644766.1:25000-30000 GCF_032717465.1 Coenobita brevimanus | reverse complement strand
AGCATTGCTTCCATGTGCCACCAAAACAGTGCATTCAGTTGCAAGCCAGCAATCCCAGCCTGTCAGTACCGTAGGCCATAACTTCATCCACTCCTTTCCAAAGTGTACATTCTCTCTCCTTAGTACACATGTAGCCCAGCCAGCGCACTATGGCCTCAGCAGGTTTGGTTTATTTGACTTCCTGCCACGATTGCCCTTCCCTGGCCAACCATTTCTTTTCCTTGTGTACAAGATGGCTGGAGAGAGACTGTGTTGGCATGGAGGCAGTGGAAGGCAGGAGCAGGAGTAGGAGGAGGAGGAGGAGGAGCAGGAGGAGGAATGATAGTTTGAGAATAAGGGGAGTGAAAGTGGAGATGGAAGAGGAGGAGGAAGACAAGACGAGGAGAGATTAGATGATGATGATGATGATGAGGAGGAGGAGGAGGAAGAGGAGGAGGAGGAGAAGTGAGTGAAGTGTAGGGTGTAGGGGAAGGAAGAGATGATGGAAGAGAGAGGAGGTACAAGAGGAGGGGAAGGAAGGCAAGAGGGAAGAGTGAGAGTTAAGGATGAGGAGTGGGAAGAGAGAGAGAGAAATAAGAGGCGGAAGAGAAGAAAGTGATCGAGGAGGAGGAGGAAGAGGTGGAGGAGGAGGAGGAGGAGTAAAACAAGTAAGTTCAAAGAGAGGAAGAAGAAAGAGAAAATGGAAGAGGAGGAGGGAAGGAGGAAGAATTTAAACTGTGAATAGTGTGGAGAGAGAGAGAGAGAGAGAGTGGTAGACAGACAAAAAAAAATTGTCACGACAGAGAGGGTTAAGTGTGGTATTCTGAGAGGCTGGATATTTGGTAACTGCTGTTCCTTAGCGATTTATTTAGCACATTACACCTCAGTATTATTGTACATGTTATTGACACAAACCATGTGGGTATTACAACGCTACAAATGGCCTACAGGAGTCAGTTAGTTAGGTGTGATTCCTGCCTCTGTATTTACTTAGTATGGACACGGCAGGAGGAAGGCCGTCAGGGTGGACTGCCAGTTGAATTACTGGGGGGGATATGGAGGGGGAGGCTACGAGGATACAGAATTACTGGGGTGGATATGGAGGGGGAGGGTACGAGGATACAGAATTACTGGGGTGGATATGGAGGGGGAGGGTGGGGATATACAGAATTACTGGGGTGGATATGGAGGGGGAGGGTGGGGATATACAGAATTACTGAGATGGATATGGAGGGGGAGGGTGGGGATATACAGAATTACTGGGGTGGATATGGAGGGGGAGGGTGGGGATATACAGAATTACTGGGGTGGATATGGAGGGGGAGGGTGGGGATATACAGAATTACTGGGGGGAATGGCTATGGAGGGGGAGGGTGGCGGATACAGCATGGAGGAGGGCTGGGGTGGGGGACAGGGCTGGGGTGGGGCACAGGGCTGGGGTGGGGCACAGGGCTGGGGTGGGGCACAGGGCCACCACCTCGCCAGGTGTATCAAAGGCAGACATTCTTGTGACGAGTCTGCCTGGCAGGGCAGAGCGACGGGCTGCTGTGGCGGGGCAGTCCAGCAGACAGTGGTTGGGAGGCCAGTCTTCAGGTTGGTGACGGTGGGGCAGGTTCAGGATTCCTGCCTGCTGTTTGACACAAGCAGGCCAGCCCAGCCGTAGGCGACGCAGGCGCACCATGAGCGAGTTGGGTGTGCAGGGTGGGGCGGAGAGGGGCTGGTAGGTGGCAGCTCTTGCATACCATGTTGCACAGCGTGAGCCTCTGCAACTCGTGCTGTGATAGACTGAGCCTGGAGGTGTTGGCTGTGGCTCTGTGTTTGATGTGAGAGGCTGGTCTTGAGGGAGAAGGTGATGGCAGGCAGGCTGGTTGCTGAACCAGCGGCGGCGTTGGCTCGCTCGTTGCCTGAGATGCCCACGTGGCCAGGCAGCCAGTGGAGGTAAATTTCTCCTCCACTCTGTGAGATGGAGTCAGCCACAGCTGTGACTGAGGTCAGCAGACTCACATTGTTACTGAAGTGTGGTGCTGGTAGGCCGTGCAGAGACGAGGGTCGGTGTGTGTGTGGTGTTGGCTGGCAAGTGTGGTGCTGGTAGGCCGTGCAGAGACGAGGGTCGGTGTGTGTGTGGTGTTGGCTGGCAAGTGTGGTGCTGGTAGGCCGTGCAGAGACGAGGGTCGGTGTGTGTGTGGTGTTGGCTGGCAAGTGTGGTGCTGGTAGGCCGTGCAGAGACGAGGGTCGGTGTGTGTGTGGTGTTGGCTGGCAAGTGTGGTGCTGGTAGGCCGTGCAGAGACGAGGGTCGGTGTGTGTGTGGTGTTGGCTGGCGTGCCTGACGGCGCCTGGGACAGCCACAAGCTACGTCTCGTACGCAGAGGCTCTGGAGGGGAGCCGCCAGGACTCGACATGGCCTTCACTGACGCAGTGCAGCACCTGCTGACCCCTCAGCAGTGACTGACCCGTCGGTGAAGTATTGGGCTGTGCCTGGGGTCCAGAGTGATGCAGTTCTCCTTATGCCATCCTGTGGTAGGAGGGCAGCTGAGGTGCTCCAGGGCAGGCGTGGGAGGGGGCAACACTGGATGGCAGGGGCAGCCATGGGGGTGAGGGCGTGTAGTCAGGGTCAGGGGGGTCAGGGCCTGCCTGACAGGCGTCGGCAATGTTAAGGTGATGAATGATACTGGCAGTGGTGGGTGGCCAGTCCTGCCTTGCATGAGGGTTAGGAAGCCTCTCCAGGCAGCGCTGCAGCACCATACAAACAGGCAGGTGTGGCCTGAGTCTGCACAGCTGAGCAGAAACCGCTGTCGCTCGACACCAGATTCTGTGCTGAAGGAAGGTAAAGCCACTGTTGGAGGGGCGGGAGGCAGGGGTGGCGGTGGTGGTGGTGGCAGGGAGCTGAGTGATGGCAGGGTGATGCCAGCAGACGTGGAGGGGCGGGAGGCAGGGGTGGCGGTGGTGGTGGTGGCAGGCAGCTGAGTGGTGGCAGGGTGATGCCAACTGACTTGGAGGGGCGGGAGGCAGGGGTGCTGGTGGTGGTGGTGGCAGGGAGCTGAGTGGTGGCAGGGTGATGCCAGCAGACGTGGAGGGGCGGGAGGCAGGGGTGGCGGTGGTGGTGTTGGCAGGGAGCTCAGTGGTGGCAGGGTCATGCCAGCAGACGTGGAGGGGCGGGAGGCAGGGGTGGCGGTGGTGGTGTTGGCAGGGAGCTCAGTGGTGGCAGGGTCATGCCAGCAGACGTGGAGGGGCGGGAGGCAGGGGTGGCGGTGGTGGTGGTGGCAGGCAGCTGAGTGGTGGCAGGGTCATGGCAGCAGACTTGGAGGGGCGGGAGGCAGGGGTGGCAGTGGTGGTGGTGGCAGGGAGCTGAGTGGTGGCAGGGTCAATGTCATCACTGGCTGGGGTGGAAGGGGGTCTGCAGAGATGGAGTGAGTGGTGGCAGGGTCAATGTCATCACTGGCTGGGGTGGAAGGGGGTCTGCAGAGATGGAGTCACAGCAGGAGGTGTGGTGCCTCTCTGTACCAGGGCAGGTGGCCGTGTGGTGGTGCAGGAGCTGTGCTGGGGGTGCAGCGGGGTGCCGTGGCTGCGGCAGTAGCGGCAGTAGCGGGGCGCCCTGGCTTAGTGGTGAGAGAGCGGGGCTTGGAGGAGGAGGTGGAGGCAGCGGTGGTGGTGGGTTTCCCCGCACGCGTTGTGGTGGAGGTGGAGGGACGAGGACTGGCAGGCTTGGCAGCCGGAGGGTGATGTCTGAGGGCGGCAAGGACAGTGAGGGAGGGCACGCCTGCATGGTGTGAATAATATATATATATATATATATATATATATATATATATATATATGTGTGTGTGTGTGTGTGTCTGTGTGTGTGGGTGTGTAATTTGTTTATTTATTTATTTACTTACCCCTTCGTTAACATACATATGTATACATACATACACACACATACCTGTACACACGTACATAAGTAATGCACACATGAACATAGGTAGCCTATATGTATCTATATATATGCATGACACAATGAATAAATAAACTAAAACAAACAATAATCAACAAGCAATCCAGCGATTTCCAACAGTGGCGGGGGCCTGACCCCCCTCCCTCTAGAGGGCGTCGAAGGAGACCCCGTCACTGCCCCGTGAGGGACTTGCCTATCCTAGCCCTAACAGCGCCTGCCCTTCCCGCCTCCTATAACCAGACCTCTGAGGACCCCCCTAATGGCAGTGCCCTAACGACACCCCCTCAGGGTTCGGCTTGGTACTAGGGCAGGGACTCTAAGTGGCAGACAGGAAGGCCAGCTGACACAGCAGCAGAAGAGCAGCGTGGTGAGACTCAGCACAAGTCACACAAGTCGCTGTGAAAGTCATCGGGCCAACAGCAAAAATAAAGTCTACGGAGATGTCAACCCAGGTTTCACTGTCTCGGTGACTGGGGCAGCTGTAGGACCATCGCAACTGCTGGACCGGAACTGACGAGAGAGATGCATACAGGGTTCCCAGATTGTTGTCAGGTTTCCCCGCAAAACTCGGCTCAAAAACAGCCAAAATCCCCCAAATTCTCCAGACAAATACCACTAGAAACCGCCAAAAATCGCAACCCAAACCAGTTTTTGTGTTTATAATACCGGAATTCAAAATCAATCTCAATTTCCTACCAAATGATGGAAAAAACTGTCTAACTCTCTGATGCAAGAATTAACGGTTACTCTTAGTCATTTATATACACTGTAAGTCAACTCTGGAACTCTCTTCCTCTATCTGTTTTTCCTTCTGTCTACGACCTCCAGTCTTTTAAATGCAATGTGTTCAGGTATCTTGAATTAGACGAATCTTAAAGTTGTATCTCCTTTTTTCTCTTTATTTTCCTTGGAAGAAACAATTTCCCATGCTTTCATTCTTTTGGTTCCTCCCTTACTGCATAAAAAAAAAAAAACTACTTAAACAGTACTCATCCAATGCAATTAATAACTGAAGCAAATATAAGAAATAAACAGGCATACTGATTATATGCAGGGTGTGAACATTCAGACTACTGATATATACCAG
>NW_027644766.1:0-17500 GCF_032717465.1 Coenobita brevimanus | reverse complement strand
AGGCCAAGGATGCTGTTGCAGCAAATATTATACTTTTATATCCTGCTGATGGGCAATATAAGAACCTAAAAGCATTAAAACAGTAGCTACAGTGCAGTCCCAAAAATATGAGTTCCTGATTTTCACAATTTTCCAAAAGCCTCTTGATGCCAACTGTTTTCGATTTAACGAATTTCACTGTACTGTCACCGTTACATTAACTCCTGTGTGGTGTCTGTTCCTTAACCTTTATTTGTTGTCTTGGTCAGGGCAGTGAAGAGGACATACGGCATCATAAGTGTGTGGTGTGTGCTGCTTAATGTGTATTTGTTGTCTTGGTCAGGGCAGTGAAGAGGACATACGGCATCATAAGTGTGTGGTGTGTGCTGCTTAATGTGTATTTGTTGTCTTGGTCAGGGCAGTGAAGAGGACATACGGCATCACAAGAAGAGTGTGGGCATCAGGATGGTGGTGTAGCCTATGTGGCAACACAGTCTCAGCTGGCAGTGGAGGCAGCCCCACCACTGGTTCTTTCCCAAGGTTTACCACTGATGCATCCCCCAGGCCACTCCCAGGCACACCCAGGCCACCCTCAGACACACCCAGGCCACCCTCAGACACACCCAGGCCACTCTTGGACACACCCAGGCCACCCTTGGCCACCCAGGCCACACCAGGGATCAGTATTCAGCTTAACTCTCCAATACATCAAGCCACTCAGCACCCTCTCATCCTAAACTCCAGGTCTGTCAGGTCAGTAGGCTTAGTTCTGTATATTCAGTTTTTATCACAGATGCCGAGTAGTGTAGTGGTTATAACATCCCAGTTGGACTCACAGAGGATCCATACGTTTAGTTCTGTGGGCAGCACAGTCAGGCCTCACCATACGTTTGTTTGCAATGTGGCTGGAGGTTTTTCAGTCACATAATGTCATCAAGAGAAGTAGGCATCTCATCGTCTCTTAAATATACTTGACAATAATAGCCAAGCCAAGGGTCGTCCTTACACCTTGAAGAGAATAATTAGGCCACCCACAGACTCACAGAAGAACCATTTGTTTAGTTTTTTGGTCAGTACAGTCAGGCTTTTCTGTACAATTGTTGGCTGTGTACAGTCATGTGCTGCTTAATGTCCCTTTGCACAACGTCCATTTGCTTTAACGTCAAGGGACCTATAGGAATATGATAGAAAAAAAAAAAAAACATCCAAAGAACGGGACGTAGGGAGCGTATGTGGGTACAGAGCAGTGTTGGTGCATCACTGATGGCCTGCCAGCATCCCAAAACAAACCCATTATGCTGCCAGCTGTATGATACACTGTACATGTATAACCTATACCATACACTGTAATACTGTTCATGTCTTAATATTTTTCTTTTTTTCCCTACTTAGGCTACATAAAAGCATTAAAAGTAGAGTATACCAAAAAACAGTAAAAAGTTTACGAACAAGCAGTAAAAACATTACTGTAGCCATAACAGTAACATGAAGACCAGCCACAGGCAGCCGTGTCCAGTTGCGTGTTTACTGCCGCTTTCAAGTGTTCTTGCGTATCGATGCATCAGTTTTTCATTACATAATGCATTATTGTCTGCTGTACTTTAAAAGTAATATACAGTACCATATATACCATATACCTGCACATATATTACAATGTACAGTATACAGTGCATAAGTTACGGTGGTCGCTTGATATCCAGATCACTTAACGTCCTGTTTTTCATAAAGTATTGTGGACGCTGAGTGGTGCATGGCTGTATTAGGGAGCTCCTCCACTGACAAGAATACAGGCCTAACCATGAACTTGGCTGAAGGAGGTTTCTTGACAGGTTAAAACAAGCCTGCAGTAATATAACATTGGATAACATAATATAACAGTGGATACAGGTCCTGATGAGTAGGTAATGTGTCAGGCTGAGGGATGTTACCCGTACTTTGTTCTATCTATCTCTCTGTTGCCAGGCGCCTTAATCCTGTGAGGGGTGACTACAAACGGATCGCCTCTGTGTCGCCCTGTCCCCTGCCATTTCACTACCCTCCCCTCAGCCCACATCCCCCTCTCTCATATACCTCTCCCCTCCATCTCCTCCTCGGCCTCCCCTTCCCCAACCTCCCCACCATGCTGTGTGTGTGGATAGAGATGATTTGGAAGTGTTGCATGAGTAGTGGCATGGAAGGCATTAGGGTTATTTTCTAGTTGCAGTATGTTTATATGGATTAGCATCTTCTTAATATGGTTTTTGCCTGGCTCCATTGTACATATAAATCCATTTTACATAATGTCTTGAGAAACCCAACTCTTACTTAAGTATGATACCATGGCCTGTATTTTTGTCACTTAGTCTCCCAAACACCTCTTCCTAAGTGATTTATTTTACTTATTTCTCCTTGCTTTCTGCTTCTGTCATATTTAAATCATCCTCATATCACCATACTCTCCATAAATACTGTAAAAAATTACATTAACCAGCCATATCCAAAAACAAATCACTAAGGAAGAGGTGTTTGGGAGCCTATATGTACAGTGTAATATTGTGTTGACAGATGGAGTGGCCAGCTGGCTATGGCCTGCCTTGTGGCTGAACTGACAGTGTGGTTCAACTTGGCTGCCCCACCACACACCACCATCACCACAAAAATGGACTCTACCAGGTTAGAGCCTTAACACCAACCATGCATTGATTAAGTCTATATTGTGAGTGGTATAGGAACCTTCATATTGCCTATTCCTCAGTTATTTATCTGGCATATTGTACCCTAACACTTCTTCTTACGCTGTTTACTTTTTTTAAAATATAGAAATGGTTTGCATCAGTATCAGTGTTGTGATGAGGAGGGGCAGATTGAGGTGGTTTGGGCATGTTGAGGGGATGGAGGATGACATCTGGGTGCAGAAACTGAGAAGTGGTGAATGTTGGGGGTTGGGTTGCGAGAGGCAGACCAAAGAAGACCTATGAGGTCGTAGAGTGTGACCTGAGGGATAAGGAACTGGATAGAGAGGCTGCCAGAGATCAAGCAGTGTGGAGAGCCGCCATTAGGTGACCAAGACCAACGCAAGGAAGCATGTTGGAGCCTTTCTAAACGATATGATACAAATGATACAAAGATGAACCGAGGAAGGAAATTTTTTTTTAGAAAATTCCCTACACTAGATTACAGGTGTCGTCCATTCATAAAAAATCTGTAACAGTTAGAGACACTAGAATTGTAGGAGTGAATGATAGACAGAATATTGTAGAGGTGGATGATAGACAGATTAATATTTTATAGGAGTGGATGATATATAGACAATAGTATATATATAGGGGCAGATGATAGATAAATAGATAGCTCAGTAATATAGAATTTAATCTTTCAGACTGAACTGGAATGTACTGAGCCTGGCAGCCCCATCTATCAACATGTGGATGGACCCGAGAGACTGGCCAACAGTGGCTGACATGCGGTTCCTTCACACCTCAGAGACACAGTGCTTGGGGGTCATGGCGGCCTGGATGTATGAGGCACCCACATCAGCTAATATCTCTGACTGGGGTAAAGGTAATCTTGTTTTTAATGCATCAGAAATTCAGTTCTTACATCTATCAGCCCAACAGAACCTTCCACAGGAGTACCCTCTAATTTTTAACAACATCCAGCTCAATCCTGCATCATCTTTAAACATACATGGGGTTTCATTCTCTCGGAATTTATCTTGGAAAGACTATATTACCTGTTGTAAAATCTGCTTCCAAGAGATTAGGTGTGCTAAGCCAGCTTGCACCTTCTTTACCCCTGCACATTTGTTAAGTTTATCCACGGGTTTTATTCACCCTTGTGTAGGGTACAACTCTCAGCTGTGCGTAGGCTCCCCACATACAGCTCTTCTCAACAAGGTGGAGTCAAAGGGTTTTTGTCTTATTATCTCTCCTCCTCTTACTGGCTCCCTTCAGCCTTTCTCTCTTTACCGCCATGTTGCATCTTTATCTCTTTTCTGTCCCTGCTTCAATGGTCACTGCTCCTCTGAACTGTCTGCTTGCATCCCTCCACCATTACAGCGGGCACGTGGAACCCTTCTAGCAACAAACTCTCATCCCATTTCTGTCCAACTCTCTAATGCAAGAGTTAACCGTTACTCCCGGTCCTTCATGTATGCAACAGGTCAACTCTGGGACTGTCATTTCCTGTCACTACTTCCTACTGCATATGATCTCCAGTCTTTCACGCACAGTGTGTCCAGGCATCTCAAAATGTACCATACAGATGTAGAATTTGGCCGTCTGTTGTCTTGTGTTTGTTTTTTCTTGGAGGGAGCAGTTTGTGGGCTCCTGGCCTTTGGTTCCTTCTTCCTTGCATTAAAAAAAAAGAAAAAAAAAGCTCCCTCCAGTGCATCAGGAGGCATACATTAACCCTTCTTTGGAGCTGTGGTTAGTTTGTCCTCTGTATTTCTAACCCTCTCATGCTTAGGACAAGTCGAGGATTCTGATCACCTGATGTCTAATGATTTTATTCTGTTGAGTATAGAAGATTGGTCAGTATTCCTGTCGGTTAAGGAAGCTCCCTAACACCTCTTCCTAAGTGATTAATTTTGCCAATTACATTGTGCAGCGTGGAGAGCCGCCATTAGGTGACCAAGGCCGACACATGCAAGCATGTTGGAGCCTTTAAAAACGAAACGAAAACGAAACGATTGTACGGTCCTCTTCTGTATTAAATTCTTTCAGTATTACCATACTGTGCATAGCCTAAAGCTCTCTAACATCTCTTCCTAAGCAGTTCATTTTGTTACACGTTAGTCTCCTCTTCTGTGGTGCATAAATTCTTCCAGTAGCTGTCACCATACTCAGCATCAAGCTACCTAACATCTCTTCCTAAGTAATTTATTTTGTCTATTACACCTTACTTCACTGTTACAAAAATCCCATCATTACCACCATACTCTATAAATAACCCACAAAAGGATATCGACCAGCTATATCCGAAAATAAATCGCTAAGGCAGAGGAGTTGGGGAGCTTCCATAACTAAAAAAATAATACGAACCTGGGGTGTGAGGAATTAGTTGGAGAAGAACAGGGAGGCTTTAGGAAGGGAAGAGGTTGTGTAGATCAGCTATTCATTCTTAGATCTTTAGTGGAAAAGTTTCTAGAGAAGGGAAAGAAGTTGTATGTGGCTTTCATGGATTTGGAGAAAGCAAATGACAGGATGGATAGACAAGGATTGTGGAAAGTATGAAGACTATATGGAGTAGATGGGAAGTTATTGAATGCTGTGAAGGGTATGTATGATGGTGCTAAGGCTGCAGTGCATGTGGATGGTGAACTGAGTGAATTTTTCTGTTTGAAGGTTGGATTGAAACAGGGATGTGTCATGTCTCCATGGTTGTTCAGTCTGTATATGGATGGTGTTATAAAAGAGGTACAAGGCAGGACAGTGGATGTTGTTGTCAGTTTGTTAAGTAAGATTCAAACCCTTTACCTCTTATCCCATAATGTTGAAGCTTAGAGAGGAGGATATGGCAATCAGCTGTATCAAAAGCTTTTGATAAATCAGGAAATATGGCCATAGTAAAGTCTTTGTCATCCATTGCATTTATAATATCATCAGTAAGTGTCAGAAATGCTGTCTCAGTTCTGTTCCTACAAAAACCAAATTGGGAGTTACGTATGATGGTACTGTATTGTTAGTACGAAATGCATCAAGTTTATTATAAACTAATTTCTCTAATATTTTGCTCAGTGCTGACAAAACTGACACCGGCCGATAGTTACTCATTAATTTTGTATCACCTGGTTTGTAAATGGGGATAACTTTGGCAATTTTTAGCTTTTCTGGGAAGATTGCTGATAGTAGAGTTACATAGATGCAGAATGATAGGAATAGTAATTGAGGCAACTTCCTTGATAATGCTCATAGGGATATCATTATACCCAGGTGCTGTAATTTTAAACTGCTGGAAGATATTAAGAATTTCACCTTAAGAAGTGGGAGGGAGTGTTAGATCATATGTGTTTCTGTTTCCAAGATACATGTAAAAGTTGGTGGGTGGTGCTGTGATTGTTTGTGCCATATCTTTCCCTATATTTATAAAATAATTGTAAATGGTCCCTGAGTAACAGGAAACTATTTGGCTTGTCACTCAGTGTAAAGCTACATCAAGTGGAAGGAAGAGTACTAAATAGTGGTGGCACAGATGAGAGAAATAGGAAGAGACGAGGACAGACACAGAAAAAGAATGGTAGACATAAGGGAAGAAATAGGCAGCACTGCATCAAATGAGTGGATGATGGGCACCCCCACCTACTACCATGTTTAGCGTAATGTAACAAAATAGCAGCAGAGTTACATGGTGTACAAAATGAACTATATTTATCATTATGTATCAGATGAAATGTATGCAATGTTGGTTGTGTGTTTGTGTTTGGATGTAGGTATTTGTATATGATTTACCCTGTGGTTGCATTGACAAGCCCACCACAACATCCTGGCAGGGCCTGGCTGGTGCTGGCCTCAGGTTGGCTGGGTCAAGTAATAACCAGGCCTTTGATGTACTATGGAAGTACACCACTATGTTCACAGACTTCACTAAGAGGTAAATTTCAGTGGGATGAGATGGAGTGGAGAGGTATATGAGAGAGGGGTGTGTGAACTGGGAGCAAGGCAGTGAAATGGTGGGGAACAGGGTGACATGGAGGCGATTTATTTGTGGCCACCCGTTACGAGATTGAGGTGTCAGGCAATAGATAGATATATGGATTTATTTAATTTAGCTGTGTAGCTTTAGATGATGAGTTTTCTTGTGAGTAGTAGTAGTAGTAGCAGTAGTTCTAGCCCCAGGTTCTTCTGAAATGTGAACCCAGTGGACTGCAGACTTAAGTTCCCTTTCTACAGTCCACCATCCACATTTTGAGAGGATAAGGAAGTAGTTGAGGGATGATTCCATAGGCAGGCCTTTGAGCCACCCAGATCACATGAAGGCATCCTTCTTTAGTGCCTTCCTTGTGTATTAGCTGGAGTAATTATATGTGTTAGCTGTTTGAGCCCCCTCCACAAATACTCATCATTACTCTCTTCACAAGTCCATCCATCCATCACAAGTAATTTTTTTTTATTAATGAGTGAGAAAGGATGACATAGACCAGCTAACAGATATATCATTTTCTCAGGAGTGTTACTGAGCTGGCAGGACAGTCAAGTTTGTAAACCTGTTTCAACACATCCCTACTGGCACTGTCCCTGGTGATGGCTGGTACTGTCCCTGTCTGAACACATCCCTACTGGCACTGTCCCTGGTGATGGCTGGTACTGTCCCTGTCTGAACACATCCCTACTGGCACTGTCCCTGGTGATGGCTGGTACTGTCCCTGTCTCAACACATCCCTACTGGCAGTGTCCCTGGTGGTGGCTGGTACTGTCCCTGTCTGAACACATCCCTGCTGGCACTGTCCCTGGTGATGGCTGGTACTGTCCCTGTCTCAACACATCCCTACTGGCAGTGTCCCTGGTGATGGCTGGTACTGTCCCTGTCTGAACACATCCCTGCTGGCACTAGCCCTGGTGATGGCTGGTGAGGGTGATCTGGATGTTGTGCCTGTCATCCGACGTCTCCGGTCAGGCGGTGGTCCTGCTACTTCTGCTGTTGGGTTAGTGTTACTAATGTAATGAGTTGTGTGGCCTTAACCCCCTTGATCTTGTGGATATGTTGGCTACAGCTGGATAATTTTATTCATGTTAGGAGAGATGGCCAAAGAGCAGCAATCTGGTAAACAAGGCTGACCAATGCAAGAATGGAATATTTGAAAATATAAGTAATATTTGTATATGTGGTTGGCATCACCAGTGGATTGGGGCCAGAAGATGTGAAATCTTGAAAGAATTGATGCATAATCCAGTTTGGGTGCACTCAGTTAATTGATTAGAGGATAGAACCTTGTTTAGATATACAGTATTTTGGCTAGCACATAGAGCCTTGTTTAGATATACAGTAAAATATTTTGGCTAGCACATAGAGCCTTGTTTAGATATACAGTATTTTGGCTAGCACATAGAGCCTTGTTTAGATATACAGTATTTTGGCTAGCACATAGAGCCTTGTTTAGATATACAGTATTTTGGCTAGCACATAGAGCCTTGTTTAGATATACAGTAAAATATTTTGGCGAGCACATAGAGCCTTGTTTAGATATACAGTATTTTGGCTAGCACATAGAGCCTTGTTTAGATATACAGTATTTTGGCTAGCACATAGAGCCTTGTTTAGATATACAGTATTTTGGCTAGCACATAGAGCCTTGTTTAGATATACAGTATTTTGGCTAGCACATAGAGCCTTGTTTAGATATACAGTAAAATATTTTGGCTAGCACATAGAGCCTTGTTTAGATATACAGTATTTTGGCTAGCACATAGAGCCTTGTTTAGATATACAGTATTTTGGCTAGCACATAGAGCCTTGTTTAGATATACAGTATTTTGGCTAGCACATAGAGCCTTGTTTAGATATACAGTAAAATATTTTGGCTAGCACATAGAGCCTTGTTTAGATATACAGTA
Source organism: Coenobita brevimanus (assembly GCF_032717465.1). NCBI lineage: Eukaryota > Metazoa > Arthropoda > Malacostraca > Decapoda > Coenobitidae > Coenobita > Coenobita brevimanus. The sequence goes on along the minus strand of NW_027644766.1, from coordinate 8,990 downwards.
TTTTGGCTAGCACATAGAGCCTTGTTTAGATATACAGTATTTTGGCTAGCACATAGAGCCTTGTTTAGATATACAGTATTTTGGCTAGCACATAGAGCCTTGTTTAGATATACAGTATTTTGGCTAGCACATAGAGCCTTGTTTAGATATACAGTATTTTGGCTAGCACATAGAGCCTTGTTTAGATATACAGTAAAATATTTTGGCTACCACATAGAGCCTTGTTTAGGTATACAATATTTTGGCTAGCACATAGAGCCTTGTTTAAATGTACAGTATTTTTGACTACCACATAGAGCCGTGTTTAGATATTAGTGTTTTGGCTGCCACTAAATTTAACCCTGACAGTCAAAGGGTCAACTTGCAAACCATTCTTCTCTTCTTTGCAGGTACGGCTGCCACCTGGTAATTCACCTGCCCCTGGGGTTGCTGTTCCTTGGTGGTGGGAGGTTCAGCCTGACCACCACCAACATGGCCGTGGCTTGCCTCCTCATGGCCTGCCTTCCCAAGTTGGCCACACACTCCATCGACCACCTGCTACCGCCTCCAGGTCACACCACTGACTTTGTTACGTATTTCAAAGTCTTGATTGATGTGTGAAATAATGGCAGTGTTGTGGATGGCATTTTTAGCACCTCATCGTTAGCAGTCTGTTCATCCATCCATCCATCATCCAATCCTTTGTTGCCTCATGAGGAGATGAAAGTGAAGCAGTTTGTTACATACTCCTCATTAACACAGGTGCTGTACAGGGATGCCTTTGTGTGGTGGCACTAATATAACTGGTCTGATCAACTGCCTGGTTATGCAGACTTCCCTCACCTCCCTCCCTGTTTACCAGAAGGTGGATGGTGGACTACTGAAGAAGGGGAACTTATGCCTGCAGTCCACTGGGTTCACATTTCAGATGAACTTGGGGCTTCCACTGGTACTGCTACTATTACTACTACATTAATATTCTCTTGTACGATATTTAAATGTATTTGTGTCAGTAACACGAGAGAATTTTCAGTTGCAGTATGCAGAAGAAATTTCCTTATTTTTCTTCCAACATTATCCAGCTACTTTTGTGAAGCAGTTGGCTGGTTTTGGCGTGTGGCTTAACTTTCAGTCCATTGAAAACATTAGCTGAACCTTGGCCACCCCATTATGTAAGTGTGAATGCCTGTGTCTGTGAGGTTTAGTCAGGATTCCCAGGGCTTGAATGGTGCCTGAATAAATGTGTGGGATTCATTCATTTGGCCAGTTTTTTTTTTTTTTTTTTTTTTTTTTTTTTTTTTTTTTTAAAACATTGGTGGTAGGTGGGGACACTCACCATCCACTCACTCGATGTAGAGCTGCTTTGAGTGTCTGCCTTTTCCTCTCTTCCCTTCTCTTCTTTCTTTCCTTCATTCTTTTCTCTTCTTCTTCCTGTGGGTGACTTTACACTCCCTCTTTTGTCTTTCTTTCCTTCATTCTTTCCTCTTCCATCTGCCTATGGGTGACTCTTGACTGAGTGACAAGCCAAATGGTTTCCTGTATGCCAGGAAACCATGTACTATGCTGGGTGGTAACCATATAACCCAATTATAGCCCCTGGTGGATTAATGGGTAATTAAGGTGCTCCAAACAGATTGAGCAGAGCTGGTGCAGGTTTATATCCAAGAGGTGGTTGGGGTTTATTGCTCACGTTATGCCACTCAGGGATGAATGAGGCTGGTCACTTTCATGTTAAATGTCAGGACCAACTTGCCTAGCCCCGGGCCCCTACGCTCCTCATAGGTAAACACAGGTTTAGATGATGATTATTTATTTTTTTACTCATCCCTTCCAAGAGTGGGCAGGAGGTATAAATGAGGCTTCTAGAACCACAGGAACACAAGCGCCACCCCCCCCCCACCAAGTTTTTGTTTGTTTCGCATTGACAATCATTCCTGTATCTGGAGAGACACTCTTTGTCCCAAGGGGGCAGTAAACATAAGGTTGGAGTCGCAGCGACTAGATGGATGGCGCATCCAAACCTGCACCAAGCCCTGCAGGACGTTCATTTCAGGACCAGACCATGACCGCTCACACTGGCGATGGGTCACGTCGATGCTTGCGGAGCTAGGAAATTGGAACCTGGGCCAATGGGAGTGCATCTTGTAAAACCAAAGTTCAGGAGTAACGTTTTAGTACAGTACAAGTGAGGTGAAGGGTATAGTGGGGTAGGAGGGAAGGAGGGGGAGAGGGATAGAGGGAAGGAGGAGAGGTACCAGGTGGTGGGGGATGAAGACCGTTCCCTATGCCACCAGTCACGGCATTTTCTCTACTGAATGTCAGCCAATGAGAGAACCTTATTTTGGAGGGAAAGAGAGAGGGAGCAAGCAAAAGAGGAAGGCTGTAGGAGGGTGGGGAGGGTTAGTGCTGGACTTGTGCTATTGTGTTTCTGGCTGCTGGGGGGGTGAGAGTTAGTGCTGGACTTGTTCTGTTGTGCCTCTGGCTGCTGGGAGGGAGGTAGTGCTGGACTTGTGCTATTGTGTCTCTGGCTGTGGTGTTGTGAACCTGCGAGGAGTTGTACCTGCTTGGCGGCCAGTGGATTTACTGTTCACTTGTGCTATTATAGTGTTATCTTGGCATTTCAGTATGATTACTATTTTGTTTTCATTAGTGACATAGTGACTAATGGGAGGGAGAAATTCTGAGTGGCAGATGAGAGTGAGGGCATTGGCATGAGTAATGTAAGTGCAGCTTTTGTCTACCTGTCCTTTCAGCTGTGGATGTTTGTTTATTCTGTTAACATTAAATCAGAAATAAGTACATGTTTCTTACATTTTTATTCACTCCTTGTGATTATTAGTCTTCTCATGACTGTAAGGGCATCTATTTTCCCTACTTTCAAACAGTTGGTTTGGCATTGTTTTTGCTGTTTGGTATAAACATTTTTATTTTCCCTTCATTTGCTTAGTTGTTACTATTAAAATCCTCATGGGGCAAGCTACATCCTGCCACTTGAATCACTTCAATATCTCTGTTAGTTAGGATGTTCACGGTTCTTTGAATGTGCCAACTTTAATCTTAAATAACTCAAAACAGTGATTTTGGCACTTGAGCTCCTGTGGCCCTGAGGGCCTCAAATGATGATGGTGATGGTGATTCTTTGTGGTGTAATATTTGTGTCATGTGTGATGTACTAACAGGCACTGCATCATCTGTATGTGCTGGCTGCTGAGCCTCGACTGGTCGTACCAGTAGACGTTAACACCGGTTGCCTCTGTCAGATCAAGATGTTGGTTGGGCCAGTCACACCATCGTGCCATTACATATTCCCTCTTTCCATGTTTCTGAATCCTGCATAACCTGATGTACTTTCCTTTTTCCATATTTCTGGACCCTACCTTACCCCCATTTGCTAATGAGGATTATCTGTATTTTCCTCTTGGCCAAAGTGCCTTGAACTGACAAAATTGGTAGGGAATGTTAGTGCTGGACAGGTTTACATTCTAGAGGTAAAAGAAAACATGGAGAGGAAACAGAGAAATTTATTTTTATGCCAAAACTTTTTCTCCTTTCAATTTACCTCGGAGTCTGAGAACAGTATTTTCATTGTGACTACCAGTATTGGGTTTTTAAGCAGCAATCTTTGATGTTGTGCTGTCAGGAAAGTTGCCACACAGACAGCCTACTGTATATAACATTCACACCCCACTACTAGTCCATCCAGATTTTGAGGAGTGTGTGAGTATCCTGGTGTGAAGTATGAGGTGGTGGCATTAACACTGCTTCCTGATCTGAATAAACTGTCCACGGTGACCCTGGAAGCAGACACCCCTGACCACCGCTACTGTCCTGTCACCTTGACCCAGGGCCATGCCAGATGGGACCTCTTGGCTTGGCTGCTGAGATCTGGGGCAGGTGTAGCGGTTAAACTTTGAGATGGCTGCCACCCCTATACTAGAACCAGCACCCCTCACCCTGTTGCTGCTGCTGCTAACCTACCAGCACCTTTATTTACAACTGATCCAGCTGCTCGTTGGACCATTAAAGTTTGTTGGTTCGTAAGCTGTGGCAGACACATTTGGTCTTCCCACTGAGGTTGTCCCTTGCATATTAGTCTGTACAGTTCGTCATCCATTTCCTGTCCTTGTATGAAAATCTTGTATGTACTTGTATGCATTTGTGGTAGGTGGGGGTGCTCACCATCCATTCACTCGATGTAGTGCTGCTCTCGGGTGTCTGCCCTTTCCTCTCCTCCATCCTTCTTTCCTTCCATCCTCTTCTTTCTTTCTTTCCTTCATTCTTTCCTCGTTCTTCTGCCTTTGGGTGACTTTAGACTCCCTCTTCTGTCTTTCTTTCCTTCATTCTTTCCTGTTCCTTCTGCCTGTGGGTGACTCTACACTGAATGACAAGCCAAATGGTTTCCTGTACACCAGGAAACAATTTACTATGCTGGGTGGTAACCATACCAAATTTTGGCACCAGGTGGTTTAGTGGGTAATTATGGCACTCCAATCGGATTGAGCTGGTGAAGGTTTATATCCAAGGGGTGGTTGGGGTTTATTGCTCACATAATGCCACTCAGGGATGAGTGAGGCTGGTCACTCTCATCTCCAATGTCAGGACCAACTTGCCTAGCCCCGGGCTTCTACGCTCCTCATGGGACAACGTAGGATTGGATGATGAATGAATGAATGAACTTGTATGCCAACTTTATTAACTTGATGTTCAATCATATTACTGTAATAGTGTTGGTGTTCATTAATTTTAATAATCTTGGTATTCGTTCATTTTTTCCTAACATGAAAATCCCTTAAGTACTTGTATACATCACTTTACATTTTCTTTGACAGTTCAGTTTCCTTATTTAACTTGATGGTTGAATAAGAGTTGGGATGAATTGATATAGTTATTTATTTATTTGTCATACACTATATCTTTCCCAACACTTCCAGAGCTGTGTACTTAGTGAGGTCAGTGGCTGCTCTACTCAGCTGGTGCATGCACTAGTTGGCGGAACAGCACCCTCATCGTCAGCAGCATCAACCAGTACGTCATCCTGGTCATCAACCAAACCATCTTCAGCATCATCCAGGTCACTGGGGTCATCTGAAGGCTGCAGAAATGAGAGGAGAGAAGAGGACAATGAAAATGGGTTCACTGCAGCACTTACGACAATTGTATACAAGTACCTGTCTGTTGGACTGCCCCAGGCCGTACCCAACCCCCTGGCACCACTACAGGTGAAGTTTGTTATATTTTGTCAGTGTAATTATTATGTACAAGTACCTATCTGTTGGAATGCCCCAGGCCGTACCCAACCCCCTGGTAGCACTACAGGTGATATTTACTATAATTTGTCAGTGTAATTATTATATTTTGTCAGTGTAATTATTATATACCATACAAGTACCTGTCTGTTGGAATGCCCCAGGCCGTACCCAACTGGCTGGCAGCACTACAGGTGATATTTATTATATTGCCAGTGTAATGCACAAATCCTGCACCAGCACCACACAACACATGTAGTAGTGTCCTAAAGCACATCTGCAATGTGAACCCAGTGAACTGTGGGCTGAAGCTGCCCTCCTCTTGCAGTTCACCATCCACTTTTCTGGGGATAGGGAGGGAGCTGAGGAATGTTTGTCAAACCTGGCAGTGGAGCTGAGCAGTACACCTCATGAAGGCATCCCTCTTTATATACTTTACAGAGCATAAATTGTTTGTAAAATGGCGTGTGTACTACATCTGTCTTCACTCAGTGTTAACAAACACTTCATATGGAAGTCATTTAGATGGAATATCAGAGTAACCAAAACTAAACCATTTTTTAGTAAACTTATGGAGGTTTGTTGATGCTATTAGTTGGGTAGGGACCATTATAAATACTTGCCAGTGTACAATATCACCTCAGACATTACAACAGTTGAGACAGAATTAAGATATTAAGTATCCTGGATTTTTGTAACATGTTAGGAATAGTTTTCTGTGAACTGGTGGGTTAATCAAGGGCATAAATTGCTAGCCATGTGAGGAGGGTGAAGAATGAGAGACTGGCTGGGACAGTGTGTGTGCATGAGGTGGAGGGGGAGACCAGGAGCAAGATGAGAGGATTAACTGGAAAGATAAGTGACAGAGGAGGATATGAGTTAAGAGCAGGGCAGCCAAAGGACAGGGCATTGTGGAAGCAGTTTGTTTTTGGTCATTCCATACAGGATTAAGGCTTCTGGCAATAGTAAGATAAATTATTCCTATGTATTGCCAGCAGCCTTAATCCTTTAAGGGTTATGTCACTTGTGTTTATGATTATTGTTTGCAGTCAGTAGTCAGAGTCAGGAGTTTGAGGATGTGGTTTCAATTCCAATAGCTTTTCTTGGGATCTTTATGCATCCATTACAATAGGTATGCATTATTATAGGTCTTATGTTAATTTTGTGTTTTAGATATAACTAACCCTTCTTGTATAAAACTGCCTCATATATAGCATAATAGGTATATGTTGGTGGTGGTTATACACCCAGTCCTCATTTTTGCCCACAGGTTATGTACTCTTTCATACGAACAGATTTCCATAAACATAACTACTGGTAACATCAGGAGCCCATTTGTATTAGGGTTTTGTATGAGTAACCACATTGCCATTTTGAGCAGTGCATGTGTGGATGGTAGAGAAAAAGTTGAGTGGTACCTTTAATACTTTATAAGTGTAGGTGTTACAGGAGTTAAGAAGTGCTAAAGGGAAGATGATTAACCAGGTTGTACTTATAAGGTGGAGCCATTATTTCATTGTTTGGTGATATGTTAATAACTGGCATATGTCACTGGGTATGCTGTTTGACTGTTATACTCTTTCTTTCTGGTGGGGAGGTGGGGGGGATCCTACCTCATCCCTTTTCTCTGGTAGGATTTGGGGGAGAAATATTGGGATGCTTTTTATGAACAGGCAGTCTGGTGGTGTGTCAGACCTCTCAAGTTTTTATATCTACCCAAGCAGAATCAAGTCGTCTGTATATAGCAGGATTATACTGTACTGAAAATCAATGTAATTGCAGAGGAGTTAAAGTGACTTGTTCTACCACGGGGCATTCAGCAAGTATCAAATCTGAGCCAGTGAGCAGGATTGTTAGTGTGGCAGGCAAAACTGATCAGCCAAGCCTCCCACTTCCTCCACCCTGTCACCCCTCATCCCCTGGCCTGCCCATCATCCACTGTGGAGGGGCAGCAGCAACACACAAGGCCTGCCCATCATCCACTGTGGAGGGGCAGCAGCAACACACAAGGCCTGCCCATCATCCACTGTGGAGGGGCAGCAGCAACACACAAGGCCTGCCCATCATCCACTGTGGAGGGGCAGCAGCAACACACAAGGCCTGCCCATCATCCACTGTGGAGGGGCAGCAGCAACACACAAGGCCTGCCCATCATCCACTGTGGAGGGGCAGCAGCAACACACAAGGCCTGCCCATCATCCACTGTGGAGGGGCAGCAGCAACACACAAGGCCTGCCCATCATCCACTGTGGAGGGGCAGCAGCAACACACAAGGCCTGCCCATCATCCACTGTGGAGGGGCAGCAGCAACACACAAGGCCTGCCCATCATCCACTGTGGAGGGGCAGCAGCAACACACAAGGCCTGCCCATCATCCACTGTGGAGGGGCAGCAGCAACACACAAGGCCTGCCCATCATCCACTGTGGAGGGGCAGCAGCAACACACAAGGCCTCTAGTGTCACCCAGAGAAGCACTGCCTCTTGGTAAACGCCTCCAGTCACTCACCAATACTGGATGATGCAGGGTTAGTCATATCTGCCTGGGTTTGCTGTCGCTGTATGCAGTTACCTTTGTGTGTCTGTGTCCAGCTGTGTATTTATCACGAGGCAATGAAACTCCACTGATATCTGGATGATGCATAGTTTGTCAGGTGGATTTATATCCATCTATCCATCCATCATCCAATCCTATGTTGCCCCATGAGGAGTGTAGGAGCCCGGGGCTAGACAAATTGGTCCTGACATTAAGATGAGAGCAACCAGCCTTACTCATCCCTGAGTAGCATTATTTGAGCAATAAACCCCAACCACCCCGTGGATATAAACCTGCACTGACTCAATCCGATTGGAGCGCCGTAATTACCCACTAAACCACCAGGCACCAAAATTTGGTTGTATGGTTACCACCCAGCGTAGTAAATGGTTTCCTATTACTGACAAAATGTTCTGGCATGTCATTTTTGGCATAGTTTTTATTATTAATGGTTTATGGGGATGCATACCATCCACTCACTCAATGTAGTGCTTTCTCGGGTGCCTGCCCATTCCTCTCATCCTTCTTGTGCATCCTTCCTCTTCTGTCTTTCTTTCCTTCTTTCTTTCTTCTTCCTTCTGCCTGTGGGTGACTCTGCACTGAGTGACAAGGCAAATGGTTTCCTATACACCAGGAAATCATTTACTACACTGGGTGGTAACCATACAACCAAATTATGGCGCCTGGTGGTTTAGTGGGTAATTAAGGCGCTCCAGTCAGATTGAGCCTGTGCAGGTTTATATCCAAGGGGTGGTTGGGGTTTATTGCTCATGTAATCCCACTCAGGGATGAGTGAGGCTGGTCACTCTCATCTTAAATGTCAGTACCAACTGCCTAGCCCCGGGCCCCTACACTCCTCATGGGGCAACACTGGATTAATTTTTTTTTTTTTTTTTTTACCTACAGCCAAGATTTCAAGAGACATAACTGGAAGTGTTAAATGTGGCTGTCAGACACTTCATCACTGGGGGTTCCTTTAATGCTGAAGTAAATAATGACAATAGTGAGTGTGTATTTAAGGAAACTACTGAAGTGTAACCTTTTGTGCTTTGGACCCATTAAACCTTTCACTATGATGATGTACAGTGTTCTACATTTTTACAATTCCTTCTTCTAACAATTTTATTGAATTGTGACGAACCACCTACAGCCAAGATGCAAGTATACTCTCTTAAAAAATACAGTAAATTTAAACTATCTATCTATTGCCAGACGCCTCAATCCCGTTTGG
>NW_027644765.1:0-24990 GCF_032717465.1 Coenobita brevimanus | reverse complement strand
GGTGCCCACAAACAAATCGCCTCCAAGTCGCCCTGTCCCCTGCCATTTCACTGCCCTGCTCCCAACTCACACCCCCCTCTCTTATATACCTCTCCACCCCATCCCTCCATCTCATCCTCGGCCTCCCCCTCCCTCTTCCCCCCTCCACCTCACTCACATACACTCTCTTCGTCAGTCTTTCACCCTCCATCCTCTCCTTGTGGCCAAATTGTCTGTGGATAATGTTTTGTGGTTTGAACCTAAACCTTTCAATATGGTGATGGTGTATTTTTTTATTTAAATATTTCTTCCAACAGTTTTATTGAACTGAGACAAACTTCTTTTAGCCAAGATGCTGCTGGTACAGTACTCTCTTCAAAGTAAATTACTGTTAATGTAAATTGTCTGTGGATAAAGAAAATGAATATGTTAAAGACATCATATTGAAAGAGTCAGGAATAATATTTTATTGGTACCCACATAATGAACAATTTGTATCAACTGATCTTTGGATTGAAACATCTTTACTGGGAACTTTTCAGTAAACAATTGTCTTTACTCTTCCTCCCTGTGCCAGCCTCTTCCTCCTCCTCTCTCTCTCTTCCCTCAGTGTTAGTAATTTCCTTCTCCTTTCTTTCTCTTTCAGTGCCAGTCCCTTTCTTCCCCCTCCCCCCCCCACCCTCTATCTGTCAGAGAGTCTTATTCTCCCCCCCCCTCTCTCTTTCTCATCTGCAGTCTTCTTCTCCTCCCCCTCCTTCCTCAGTGCACTTCCTTTACACTTTGCCCCTTCCTCAGTGCACTTCCCTTACTCTTCACTCCCTCCTTTCTCAGTGCCCTTCCCTTACACCTCCTGCTCCCTCCCCCCCTCTCACTTGTAGCCTCCTACTCCTCCTCCCCCTTATTTCATAGTGCCCATCTCTCTTTCTCTGTCAGCTCCTTATTCCTCCTCCTCCTCTCCTCTCCATCTCTGTACCAGCCTCTTCCTCCTCAGTTCTGTGTGTGTGCCAGTTCAGTCCTCCTCCTTTCTTTCTATCACATTGCCATCCCCTTCTTCCTCAATTATTCTCCTCTCTCAATGCCAGCTCCCCCCCCCCCTCCTTTTCTCATAGTGCCAGCCTCTTCCTCCACTTCCTCTTCATTCTCGTCATCTTCTCTCTCAGTTCCAGCCTCCTCCTCCCTCACTGCCAACACTTTCCTTATTCAAGAAAGAGCAACTGGTCACTTGCCTCATAATTCAGCCTGGACTAAGCTGTGTAGACCCAGGCACCTGTGCTGCTGGTGGGGCACTGAAGGGTTGTGTAATAGTTGGAGGACTGATTTTTAACAGTTTTATTATTTCATTTTTAACCAGTTTTGTTCTGAAAGTTATCCCACCAACCAGAGTTAATCATTTGATGCCATTCACAACAGAGGTGCAAAGACAAGTGATCAGCTACGTTAAGGGTGAGACAGACTGCCAGTTGACACCTGAGTGTGCCTTCATACTCACCCTTCTTGATACCCAAGGTAATTAATACATTGAAGGTTATAGTTGTTTTTATTTTAAGTAAAATACATTTTATGTCCAGTTGATTAAAAATTATTCCTTCTTTATCATTTGTCTTGTTTGTGAAAGTTGTAACATTGGTGGTAATGGTGGTTGTACAATACTGTATTTATCATAAAATAATAATTATAATAGTGGAAGGTGAGGGTGGTCATCCTCTCTCCCTTGCCCCCTTTTCTCTATCCTAACCTCTTCCCCCACCTCCCACTTGATAGTGACCCTCTCTCTTCCCCCATGCAGTGTAGTGCCTCCCCCCTCCTCTCTGCTCGGCTTGATGTAGTCCCCTCCTCCCCCTTTTGATGTAGTCCCCATCTCCTTGATGTTGTTCCCATCCTTACCCCCCCCCCCCTCTGTGTACTTGTAGTGCCCATCCCTCCTCTCTCAACTTGATATCCCCATCCTCCCCTGTCTCCTTGATGTATTCTCTCTCTCTCTCTCTCATGAAGTCCCTCTGAGTGACAAGTGAAATGGTTTGCTATACACCATGTCATTTGCTATGGTGGCTGGTGGTTCAGTGGGTTAAGGTGGTCCAGCTGGATGGACACTGTAAGGGTTACATCTGAGGGGTGGGCAAGTGAGGCTGGTAACCGTTGCCTCGTTGGCACTGAGTACCTCCAGCTGCCTGTGTAGAGAACAAAATGGCATTAGATGTTGTATTATTGTAACTCTTAGGGCCATATTCTCGTCAGCTAAGGAAGCTGCCTAGCATCTTTTCCTTAGCTAATTATTTTTGGATAGGGCTGGTTACTATCAGTTTGTATGGTGTGTCATGTATGCTGAGTATGGAGGTGTTGTAATAATTTAAATGACACAAGAGGATACTAAGGCGTAATAGCAGAATAATCACTTAAGAAAGATATTAGGCAGTGTCTTCAACTGAGGAGATTATGGACCTTGTCAACCCCCCTCCCCCTCCCCCAATCCTACCACACACCCAATAATTTTTTTAGTTAGGGTTGAGATGATTACTATTATTGTTTTGTCATCCTCACTACCCATTACTATTATTGTTTTGTCATCCTCACTACCCATTACTATTATTGTTTTGTCATCCTCACTACCCATTACTATTATTGTTTTGTCATCCTCACTACCCATTACTATTATTGTTTTGTCATCCTCACTACCCATTACTATTATTGTTTTGTCATCCTCACTACCCATTACTATTATTGTTTTGTCATCCTCACTACCCATTACTATTATTGTTTTGTCATCCTCACTACCCATTACTATTATTGTTTTGTCATCCTCACTACCCATTACTATTATTGTTTTGTCATCCTCACTACCCATTACTATTATTGTTTTGTCATCCTCACTACCCATTACTATTATTGTTTTGTCATCCTCACTACCCATTACTATTATTGTTTTGTCATCCTCACTACCCATTACTATTATTGTTTTGTCATCCTCACTACCCATTACTATTATTGTTTTGTCATCCTCACTACCCATTACTATTATTGTTTTGTCATCCTCACTACCCATTACTATTATTGTTTTTTCATCCTCACTACCCTAACTCCACTAAAAGATCAGGTGGGATCCAGAACCAGAAAGCATCTACGCAGGATTTTGTTATTTTGTTGTATCCAGATGTTGTAGAGGGATGCCTTCATGCAGTGGCACTGATATAACCATGTAGCCAGTATAGAGGGATGCCTTCATGCAGTGGCACTGATATAACCATGTACCCAGTATAGAGGGATGCCTTCATGCAGTGGCACTGATATAACCATGTAGCTAGTATAGAGGGATGCCTTCATGCAGTGGCACTGATATAACCATGTAGCCAGTATAGAGGGATGCCTTCATGCAGTGGCACTGATATAACCATGTAGCCAGTATAGAGGGATGCCTTCATGCAGTGGCACTGATATAACCATGTAGCTAGTATAGAGGGATGCCTTCATGCAGTGGCACTGATATAACCATGTAGCCAGTATAGAGGGATGCCTTCATGCAGTGGCACTGATATAACCATGTAGCTAGTATAGAGGGATGCCTTCATGCAGTGGCACTGATATAACCATGTAGCCAGTATAGAGGGATGCCTTCATGCAGTGGCACTGATATAACCATGTAGCCAGTATAGAGGGATGCCTTCATGCAGTGGCACTGATATAACCATGTAGCTAGTATAGAGGGATGCCTTCATGCAGTGGCACTGATATAACCATGTAGCCAGTATAGAGGATGCCTTCATGCAGTGGCACTGATATAACCATGTAGCCAGTATAGAGGGATGCCTTCATGCAGTGGCACTGATATAACCATGTAGCCAGTATAGAGGGATGCCTTCATGCAGTGGCACTGATATAACCATGTAGCCAGTATAGAGGGATGCCTTCATGCAGTGGCACTGATATAACCATGTACCCAGTCTTGTTATCCCCTGACAGGAGGAGGATTGACTGCAGGATAAGAGCTTGTAGTTCACTGGTTCACCTTCAGAGGAGCCTGGGACTACAGCAGCAGGAAAAACATCATATTGATAAAGATAATCAGTTATTTATGATCATCAGCACAATAAGAAATATCACCATCATATTGATCTTTTTCCTGCTGTACTATAACACTAGGGCCCATATTGTCATCAGTTAACTTCCTAATGTCTCTTCCTATGCAGTTATTCTGCTTATTACTCTAGTAACACAGTGTCTCTCTCCCCACCAGGCTGCAGCAATCCACTCTCCCTGTTGTCCAAGCTGCTTCCAACATCTGTCATATCACTTGCTAAAATTTTATTTATTGACAATAGATAGAAAGTGGTCATGCAAATACTGTAGGTGTGTTTTGTACATATAAATGGTTGTATATTAATTGAACTGGACTAAAGTGATTAAGTGATTATGTACAGAACATTTTTACATTGAAGGTTGTGTGTGGGGGGGGTGCTATCATTGCATTCTCTCTCTCTCTCTCTCTCTCTCTCTCTCTCTCTCTCTCTCTCTCTTCTTTAATCCCAGGTTAGAGCTGTAGTACATATATAAAGACAGACTTGTGCTTAATGCTCAGCATGTTTCTTAGACACAGACATGAGTAAAGGTGGATCAGTGGATCTTTATCTAAATGCTCCATTATGTCAATTTCTATTACCCTTTGCATCAGGAGGATGATTATCTAAAGCTGTTACTAGTAGTTAATTGATACTAAGTCGCTGATGTGTGCTGGCAAAAAATTAATGGCTTCTGAACACTTCACACTGAATGTTTACCGAGGCCATTCAGTATGGGGCATAAAATGTTTGCTTTTAGAGACAACACTGCAAAAGCCAGTCAGTTTGCCATTAGTTTCTTGTGATGGCCTGAATGTTAATGTAAAATAGATCCACAAAGGCTTCACAGAATGTCAGAATAATAGTTTGTCTCAATGCACAACCAGTATTGCTATACTGTTTTTACTCTAACTTGGCCTAAAATTAATCTCTTTTCCATTTTCATTGTACAGTAGTTGTAATGAGATTACCTAGAATATTGTGCTAGTCATGAAGAAGTGCTATGAAACTGATGTGTTCCTGGCATTGAAAGTTAAGGTGAGGAGAGTATAGCCATGTACTGTATATGAATAGTAAATGAATGTTTTATGAAAATAAACTCTTGTATGTACCTTTCTAAAAATTTGTTTCAGTTGCCTGTCTATACCCTATTTACCTGAACTTGGCCCAAATTTCTTTCAGTCTTTTATTCTTGTGCTAAGTACTGTTTGGAGTACAGCCCAGTGTGATGTTGGTATTGTCAGTTAGTTATAACATTGGTCTGTATCACTGTATAATGTATTAGTGTACAATGTAACACTAAAGTTGCCACTGCTCAAGCTGGCAGCAAAATAGTAATAACATCATATGGAAGGACATAAAAACTTACAGATTTAAACTTATAAAAAAATATATAACCATTTTTGGGGGGCCAGTGATTATATTGCAGTGGCATCTTTAGTACTGTTCCTTTATACAAAGGAAAAGGGGAGAGAGAAGTATGTGGTAACCATAGGGGTATTTGCCTTCTTAGTGTGACTGGTAAAATATATGGTAGAATACTCATTGATAGGGTTAGGCATATGACAGAGGAGCTAGTTGGAGAAGAACAAGGGGGATTTAGGAAGGGAAAAGGGTGTGTAGATCAGATATTTGTTCTAAGATGTTTAGTGGAGAAGTATCTAGAGAAGGGAAGGAAAGTGTATGCTGCCTTCATGGACTTGGAGAAAGCTTATGACAGAATAGATAGGCAAGGTATGTGGAAGGTATTAAGAATATATGGAGTGGAGGGGAAATTGCTGAGTGCTGTGAAGAGTATGTACGAGGGAGCTAGGGTTACGGTGCGAGTGGATGGTGAGCTGAGTGAGTTCTTTGATCTCAATGTGGGACTGAAACAGGGTTGTGTGATGTCTCCATGGCTGTTTAATATATACATGGATGGGGTTGTAAAGGAGGTGCAAGGTAGGGCAGTGGATGTGGGGGTGGCCCTAATGAATGAGGGTGAGATTTGGAAGCTTCCGGTGTTGCTGTTTGCTGATGATACAGTATTGTTGAGTGAAGATGAATGGGAGTTGCAAGGTTTGGTGAATGAATTTGGGACAGTGTGTAGGAGGAGGAAGCTGAAAGTTAATGTAAACAAAAGTAAAGTTATGGTGTTTGAGAGGAATGAAGTCACAGAGTGTGCAATGAGGTTGGATGGTGAGGATATGGAGAATGTGAGTGCATTCAAGTACTTGGTTAATGTGATGAGTAAGGATGGAACTTTGGGGGATGAAGTACGTGAAAGGGTACAGCAGGGAAGGAAGGTTGTTGGTACACTGAAAGCAGTGATGAGAAATAGGGAGGTGAGTATGGAAGTTAAGAAGTCACTGCATGATAGTACTGTGATCCCTACCCTGACATATGGAAGCAAGGTGTGGACCTTGCAAGAGGGGAACAAGTCAAGAGTGAGAGCAGTGGAAATGAGTTACTTGAGAGGAGCATGTGGAGTGACATGGAGGGACAGGTTGACGAATGAAGAAGCGAAGGAACGTTGTGGGGTAGATGTGGATGTGGTTGAGAAGATTAGGAGAAATACACTGAGGTGGTTTGGACATGTGGAGAGGATGGAGAATGAAAGACTGACTAAGAGGGTGTATGTAGGTGAGGTGGAGGGAGGGAGAGGGAGGGGTAGACCGAGGATGATGTGGAGGGATGGAGTTCAGAGGTATATGAGGGAGGGGGGAGTGAGTTAGAGGGAGGGCAGTCAAATGGTAGGTGACAGAGCGACTTGGAGGCGTTTTGTCTGCGGCTACCCTTTGCGGGATTAGGGCGTCGGGCTATAGATAGATAGATAGTATACAGAAAGTCCTTTGAGATGGCATTAGGAGAGACACTGAGGTGGTTTGGCCATGTGTGGAGGATGGAGCATAAGAGACTAACTAGGAGAATGTATGAGAGTGAGGTGGAGAGGAGGAGGACGAGGAGGAGATGGAGGGAGACTTATGAAGAGGGCTGCCTGTGTCAGGAGGAGGGCTGCTTGTGTTAGGAGGAGGGCTGTGTTAGGAGGAGGGCTGTGTTAGGAGGAGGGCTGTGTTAGGAGGAGGGCTGCCTGTGTTAGGAGGAGGGCTGTGTTAGAGGAGGGCTGTCTGTGTTAGAGGAGGGCTGTGTTAGGAGGAGGGCTGTGTTAGGAGGAGGGCTGTATTAGGAGGAGGGCTGTGTTAGGAGGAGGGCTGTGTTAGGAGAAGGGCTGTATTAGGAGGAGGGCTGTGTTAGGAGAAGGGCTGTATTAGGAGGAGGGCTGTGTTAGGAGGAGGGCTGTGTTAGGAGAAGGGCTGTGTTAGGAGGAGGGCTGTGTTAGGAGGAGGGCTGGCTGTGTTAGAGGAGGGCTGTCTGTGTTAGGAGGAGGGCTGTGTTAGAGGAGGGCTGTGTTAGGAGGAGGGCTGGCTGTGTTAGGAGGAGGGCTGGCTGTGTTAGGAGGAGGGCTGTGTTAGGAGAAGGGCTGTGTTAGGAGGAGGGCTGTGTTAGGAGGAGGGCTGTGTTAGGAGGAGGGCTGTGTTAGGAGAAGGGCTGTGTTAGGAGGAGGGCTGGCTGTGTTATCCAAGCCACTGTAGGTACTGTACAAGTGGTGGCCTTTTATCCAAGCCATTATCAGTGTAGTTATGGTTATTCCTTTGCCTTATGCCATAAAGGAGACCCAAACACCGATTCCTTTGGCACCTTTGGCACTGTCATCAAAGCCACTCTACGTTCCAGGCTTATGTCACAGTCACCCTTGCTAAAAGCCATCAGGGGTTTTCTGTTAGGTAGACACTGCCCCCTTATCAAAGCTTATTACTGCTCTGAATGTGGCCCAGAAACAATACTCTACTTCTTCGTGACCAGCATTGTACTGAATTAGTCTTAAGTGTTCTAAGTGGCTCTGGAGATATCGTAACAACTCTTCCTTAGCGACTTAATACAACTTAATACTGTATAAGCAATACAGGTCAGTCTGCCCTTGTTTATTATTGGTACCAAAACTAAATACAGCACCAGTTCTGGCCGCAACCTTACCAGGGCCGTAGTAGCCGAGTGAGTAGAGACGTGGCCTGTCACCTTCAAGCCCCGGGTTCAAATCCCGGAAGATCGAGGTATATTTAAACATGTGGCAGTGTCCTTAGTGGCTTGTCATTTGGACTCGGGTTCGACTCCCGATTGACTTAGAGGTTAATTAAGGTTGTTTGGCAGTCACGTAGTGACCTGCCCGGTGGCGGGGGTGTGGGCAGTCACGTAGTTGAACTGCCGGGGGGGAATGTAAAAGTCTACACTTACACACAAGACACGTCACACGCACACATCCACCAACATAGACACACACACACACTAAAGACAGACACGTCCACACACACACACCCAGTAAGACAGACACGCCCACCTACAGCAGAACATATGCATGAGGGTAGGGCGTGGAAGGTAGGGGGGTTTTATTTCAAAGTCCAAAAAAAGGTATACTTTTTTTGGACTTTGAAATAAAACCCCCGTACCCTCCACGCCCTACCCTAATTTAGTATGTTGTGTGTGTGACTGACTGAGTGCTTATGTACGTGTCTGCATGTTTGTGTGTGTGTAAGAGTTCGTGTAAGTATCGCTATGTGCAGCAAGTCACAACAGACCCGCCACAAATATTTTTAAACTCTCACCTCTATCCTCCCAGGAATCGAACCCGGGTCATCTGATATAGATGGCCAAGCCTATACAGACTCGGCTATCATGGTCATACCGTACGGAGGTCGGAAACTCCTACTGTATTTTCCTAAGTTGTTATCTGCAAAAAAAAAAAAAAAACGCGGTAATATTAAAGTGTACCATGCAGAATAAGTTGCTAAGGAAGCGTTGTTACGATCTAGAGGCACTTAGAATGCATAAGACTAATTTAATGCTAGTCACGAAGAAGTAAAGAGTATCGTATATCTACTTATATACAGTACAGGAAGCAAATAAAACAGGACTTAGTGTTTTTTTTCTCGTTTTTATTTTGCATGCTTTCCAATACTTTCCTCACCTTCCCTGGGTTATTTTTATTTGCCGTATCTGTCAGGCTCCTATGCACTCGGCTGGACCAAATCGCCTCTTGTCAGCTGTAAAGAAATGCTAGAGTTATTCCAATCATGCGGTCGTTAGTGCTGACGGTGTATTAACTCTCTAAGGCTCCTATGACTCGCCCTCAGCTCAATAAAATCGTCTGGTTTAACTGCAATGTCACTAGAATTGTCCCGAGCATCAGCGGGTTAATAAATGCCTAAGCTAACCCTCTAATGCTTGGGAGTGCTCTATGTTCAGTTGACGGCGGGACTATGCTGTTTGGCTGAGAGAAATTCAAAGGAGTCTGGCAGAGATGATGGGATAAATACTCACACTAGCCTGGCTACATATGCACTTGCCATCTCCCCATCTCCATTTCTGACCTGTAGCAAAGACTAGAATACGATGCTAGTCACGAAGCAGTGCTATGAAGTGGATGCAGGGCCGTAGTATTGTCTTTGCCTCTGAGCTACGGGAATAACCTACAACAGGACGAAAAATTCCACCCACTTCATCTATACTTACGACTCAGCATTCAAAACAGAGACAGACAGACAGACAGGCAGACAGACAGACAGACAGAGAGGGCAATTTAAGGCCAAGTTAGAGTAAAAAGAGAGGTCTGGACCGCTTGACCTCCTCCCGTCGCACAATGCAGCGGTGGCGCCATCTAATGCGTGGAATGCGCGAGTGCCAGGTCATTTCAGTACGAGGACGCATGTCAGTTTTTCGAAATGGAGAGGTTAGATATAAATTCCAGTGAGTGCTTCCATAAGACAAGGCTACCTGAAGCTACATAACATCGTCTGGCGGTATCAGAAATAAAGTATAATACATCTGCACTATATAAAAACATCTGTCCACCTCCAGGACTCGATCCCTGGCGCCTAGAACAACGCATTCCATCTGCTGACGTCATTTTTTACTCTTTCTCATTGCCAGGCTTCAGAGGATTCCAAGCAGCTTAAGGAAACCCTCTCAAGATGATGGCACAGAAACCGTCTTCATTAACTGCCAGACTGAGAACGATTTATTACATTTGTTCTGACTAATATTACACCTCACCCAACCCCACTCCAACCCCCTGCACCCCACCCATCCCCCTCCTACCCCCTGCACCCCATCCAACCCCCTGCACCCCACCCAACCCCCTCCTACCCCCTGCACCCCACCCAACCCCCTCCTACCCCCTGCACCCCACCCAACCCCCTGCACCCCCTGCACCCCACCCAACCCCCTCCTACCCCACTGCACCCCACCCAACCCCAATCCTACCCCATTGCACCCCACCCAACCCCAATCCTACCCCACTGCACCCCACCCAACCCCAATCCTACCCCACTGCACCCCACCCAACCCCTCCTACCCCCTGCACCCCACCCAACCCCCAGCACCCACTGCACCCCACCCAACCCCAATCCTACCCCACTGCACCCCACCCAACCCCGATCCTACCCCACTGCACCCCACCCAACCCCACTCCTACCCCACTACACCCCACCCAACCCTGATCCTTCAGACCGATGGGGACAGGTGCTAGGAGCCTAATTAATCTTGCTATCACACCTGTATTTTCGCCTCATAGTGATTACCGCCATTCTTCCCGTTTTCTTTGTCTAATTCTCGTAATGAAGTTATACCTCTGACTAAAAAGCTTCCTGGCATGAGATTGTTATTTTATGTTTTGATACCGCACGAGAGAGAGAGAGAGAGAGAGAGAGAGAGAGAGAGAGAGAGAGAGAGAGAGGGAGAGAGGAGAAGGGGAGAAATAAGACGTCACCAAACGAAGGGGTTGACGAAATAATGTGGTGTGTGTGTGTGTGTGTGTGTGAGAGAGAGAGAGAGAGAGAGAGAGAGAGAAGGGGGGGAAGGGGAGAAATAAGACGTCACCAAACGAAGGGGTTGACGAAATAATGTGGTGTGTGTGTGTGTGTGTGTGTGAGAGAGAGAGAGAGAGAGAGAGAGAGAGAGAGAGAGGGAGAGAGAGGGAGAGAGAGAGAGAGAGAGAGAGAGAGAGAGAGAGAGAGAGAGAGAGAGAGAGAGAGAGAGAGAGAGAGAGAGAGAGAGAGAGAGAGAGAGAGAGAGAGAGAGAGGGAGAGAGAGGGAGGGAGAGAGGAGAAGGGGAGAAATAAGACGTCACCAAACGAAGGGGTTGACGAAATAATGTGGTGTGTGTGTGTGTGTGTGTGTGTGTGTGTGTGTGTGTGTGTGTGTGTGTGTGTGTGTGTGTGTGTGTGTGAGAGAGAGAGAGAGAAGGGGGGGAAGGGGAGAAATAAGACGTCACCAAAGGAAGGGTTTGACGAAATAATGTGGTGTGTGTGTGTGTGTGTGTGTGTGTGTGTGTGTGTGTGTGTGTGTGTGTGTGAGAGAGAGAGAGAGAGAGGGGGAGAGAGAGAGTCATAATCATCATCATCATCATCTTATTATTATTATTATTGTTATTCTTATTATTATTACTGCCCTCTCTCCATCTTCACTGCTGAGATGTAACAATAGATTAACGTTGGAATATGATGCTAGTCACGAAGAAGTGCTCTGTAAGTGGAGCCGCAACATTGTCTTATTCTGCCACTGAGCTACGTGAAATAAACTCTAATATGATGCTAGTCACGAAGAAGTGCTATGCCACACACAATCTCCGTGCCACCTTGTCCAGCATCTGTCTGTCCTCCCTCCAATTCACACACTCCTCATGCATACACCTCTCCACCATAACCCTCCATCTCTTCCTCGGGCTCCCTCTCCCTCGATCACGCTCCACCTCACACACAGACACTCTCCTAGTCAGTCTCTCACTCTCCATTATCTCCACATGGCCAAATCATCTCGGGGTACTTTTCCCAACACTTCCAAACACATCCACATCCACACCACAACGCTCCTTCACATCCTCATTTGTCTGTCTGTCTCTCCACGTAACTCCACATCCACATCAACACCACAACGCTCCTTCACATCCTCATTTGTCTGTCTGTCTCTCCACGTAACTCCACATCCACATCAACACCACAACGCTCCTTCACATCCTCATTTGTCTGTCTGTCTCTCCACGTAACTCCACATCCACATCAACACCACAACGCTCCTTCACATCCTCATTTGTCTGTCTGTCTCTCCACGTAACTCCACATCCACATCAACACCACAACGCTCCTCCACATCCTCATTTGTCTGTCTGTCTCTCCACGTAACTCCACATCCACATCAACACCACAACGCTCCTCCACATCCTCATTTGTCTGTCTGTCTCTCCACGTAACTCCACATCCACATCAACACCACAACGCTCCTCCACATCCTCATTTGTCTGTCTGTCTCTCCACGTAACTCCACATCCACATCAACACCACAACGCTCCTCCACATCCTCATTTGTGTCTGTCTGTCTCTCCACGTAACTCCACATCCACATCATCACCACAACGCTCCTTCACATCCTCATTTGTCTGTCTGTCTCTCCACGTAACTCCACATCCACATCATCACCACAACGCTCCTTCACATCCTCATTTGTCTGTCTGTCTCTCCACGTAACTCCACATCCACATCAACACCATAACGCTCCTTCACATCCTCATTTGTCTGTCTGTCTCTCCACGTAACTCCACATCCACATCATCACCACAACGCTCCTTCACATCCTCATTTGTCTGTCTGTCTCTCCACGTAACTCCACATCCACATCATCACCACAACGCTCCTTCACTTCCTCATTTGTCTGTCTGTCTCTCCACGTAACTCCACATCCACATCATCACCACAGCATCCTTCACATCCTTATTTGTCTGTCTGTCTCTCCACGTAACTCCACATCCACATCAACACCACAACGCTCCTCCACATCCTCATTTGTCTGTCTGTCTCTCCACGTAACTCCACATCCACATCAACACCACAACGCTCCTCCACATCCTCATTTGTCTGTCTGTCTCTCCACGTAACTCCACATCCACATCACCACCACAACGCTCCTCCACATCCTCATTTGTCTGTCTGTCTCTCCACGTAACTCCACATCCACATCATCACCACAACGCTCCTTCACATCCTCATTTGTCTGTCTGTCTCTCCACGTAACTCCACATCCACATCAACACCACAACGCTCCTTCACATCCTCATTTGTCTGTCTGTCTCTCCACGTAACTCCACATCCACATCAACATCACAACGCTCCTTCACATCCTCATTTGTCTGTCTGTCTGTCTCTCTATGTAACTCCACATCCACATCAACACCACAACGCTCCTTCACATCCTCATTTGTCTGTCTGTCTCTCTATGTAACTCCACATCCACATCAACACCGCAACTCTCCTAGTTCCTTATTTGTCTGTCTGTCTCTCCACGTAACTCTACAGACACCACAACGCTCCTTCACTTCCTTATTTGTCTGTCTGTCTCTCCACGTAACTCCACATCCACATCAACACCACAGCGTTCCTTTACTTCTCATTTGTCTGTCTGTCTCTCCACGTAGCTCCACATTCCTCTCAGATAACTTATTTCCACACCACTTTCACACATATAAGGACGATTTGGTTCATCTGAAAGAACTAGTAATTATCAAAGAACTGATGAACAATATCCTCGCTTACCTTTGTTCATCTCGGCAAGATGGGCAAGCTGTTTGGACACTATCAACACTCAATAGACACACAGCTCGAGCGTCCTCCCCCTCTCACGGTTAGAGGGTGACTGACGGGATTCGAAGCTTCTATGGTTCACCGAGCTCTTGTTCAAATTGAAAGACGTGTTTTTGTCCTGCTGATTAACATTTACCTTTAATATCATCCGTATCTGTCTATCTATTTATCTATCTATCTATAGTCAGACGCCTTAATCCCGTAAGGGGTGTCCACAAACAACTCGCCTCCATGTCGCCCTGTCCCCCGCCATGTCGCAGGTATATGAGAGGGGGGTGTAAGTTGGGGGGGACACCCCTAATTTACACCCCCCTCTCATATACCTCTCTACTTCATCCCTCCATCTCTCCTCCTCCCCCATCTCACATACACTCTTCTAGGTAGTCTCTCATCCTCCATACCTCCCACTTTCACCCCATCCCTCAAACTATACCTCCCTCCTCCGTCCCTCCGTGTCTTCCTCGGTCTTCTCCTCGCTCTCCTCCGCCTCCACCTCACTCATATACACTCCTAGTTAGTCTCTCATCCTCCATACTCCCAGCGTTAATTTAGTCGTCTGGGTTGATGATATTCACATGAAATACCACATTTTATTTATCTCTGCTGGCATGCATCCCAACCCCGACCATGGTAGTGGTGGTGGGAGTAGTAGTAGTAGTAGTAGTGGAGGTGGTAGTAGAAGCAGTAGCAGTAGAAGTAGTAGTAGTGGTATTAGTAGTAATAGTAGTAGTAGTGGTGGTGGTGGTGGTGGAGGTGGTAGTAGAAGCAGTAGCAATAGTAGAAGCAGTAGTAGTAGTAGTTGTAGTACCGGTAGTAGTAGTAGTGGTGGTGGTGGTGGTGGTGGTAGTAGTAGTAGTAGTAGTAGTGGTAGTAGTGGTGGTGGTGGTGGGAGTAGTAGTAGTGGTGGTGGTGGTGGGAGTAGTAGTAGTGGTGGTGGTGGTGGGAGTAGAAGCAGTAGTAGCAGTAGTAGTAGTAGAAGCAGTAGTAGCAGTAGTAGTAGTAGAAGCAGTAGTAGCAGTAGTAGTAGTAGAAGCAGTAGTAGCAGTAGTAGTAGTAGAAGCAGTAGTAGCAGTAGTAGTAGTAGAAGCAGTAGTAGCAGTAGTAGTAGTAGAAGCAGTAGTAGCAGTAGTAGTAGTAGAAGCAGTAGTAGCAGTAGTAGTAGTAGAAGCAGTAGTAGCAGTAGTAGTAGTAGAAGCAGTAGTAGCAGTAGTAGTAGTAGAAGCAGTAGTAGCAGTAGTAGTAGTAGAAGCAGTAGTAGCAGTAGTAGTAGTAGAAGCAGTAGCAATAGTAGAAGTAGTAGAAGCAGTAGTAGTAGTAGCTGTAGTACCGGTAGTAGTAGTCATCATCATCATCATTTCTTTATTTCGTAATACAGTATACATATACAGATTACATAATATTACATAACCCAGAAATTCCAGAGGCCTGTGTACAGTACAGAACATACTTAACAATAACATATCCTTCCGAAAGATGGAATTTGGTAATCACTGAAAAAGTTATAGACTGTACACAATATACTCACATATATACGTATAAATACATATACATATACACTCACATGCACATACTGTACATAAAAATAACAAATCACTGCTGCTCTCTTAGGGCAATAAAAACTATAATTAATGATATAAAAAGATTACAAATTAGGCTTTAAAACACAGCAAAGAATAAAAATAAGTAAACCATAATGCTAAGACAAAAAATATAAAGATAAAAAAAATCATTATAAATATCTGCAAATTATAAAAACAGAAAATCTACAGAACTAAATAAAAAATTATATAAGCATGTACTAAGAAATATGAAAAAAAAAAAAAGTTAAAATCTAATAAAATAATAATAAAAGGCCACATATGACTGTACATAAAAGTTACCAAAACTAAAAAATCTAAAATATAAGCAATACTAAAAGTGAAACTAAAAAAAATTATATAAAACAACTATACATATACAGTATACACACACACACACACACACACACACACACACACACACACACACACACATATGCATACATATACACACACATTCATATACACATACATGTACACACACACACAAACACACACACACATATAAAATGTGGGATAAAAGTCATGCTAGAATTAAGCTAATAGCCATAAAACATACAAGGATTGCGTCTGTCCTCGTGCCTTTGTATCCAGTCAATCCGAGATCTCAGAATATCCAGCTCTTCATGAAAAATATTAACATTATATACATCTCTGAAGTATTTGAAAAGGTATTGCATAAAAAATCCCTCCTTGATAAGTGTGATATTAATGCTAAAGATAGGGTTTAGCAACCTGAACACTCTCTTACAGTACCTGGCTTGGACTAGTGCAGTGTGATGCCTGAGCAGCAGTTGATTACACCGAGCTGCCGTGATGTGACTGCTGGCAATCATCGGTACTTCACATATACGCTTTAATGCTTTGCTAAAAGCAATCTCAAAAGCTTTAAAATTTTTTGAGTTAAAAGAAGAATCATGGTTCCATAATGGAAGTCCGTAGTCTGGTAAACAATAAGATTTAAAAAGAAATAAAAATGTGTCCCTGTCAACGGCTTTAAACTCCCTAAAAATACTATTAAATGAGGCATAAAAATTATTAAGTCTAAAAATAATATCGTCATTGTCTTTAAAATTAAAACAGACATTATGTCCAAGATAATTAAAAACCTTTACTACCTGTAGTATATCACCGTTCAGCTCAATGCTCTCTGTTGTCTCATCCACTTTGTTACTAAAAATAACACACTTAGATTTTGTCCTGTTAACCGTAAGCAAGTGTTCATCTATACAGGCACAAAGTTTACTATATAAAGTGTCCATTTCTGCAGGTGTCTCTGCCAGTAGTACTAAGTCATCTGCATAAGCTAATATATTGCATCTGAGTTCTCCATAGCAGCATCCAACATCAGTGTCTGTTATCTCATTAATAATGCTGTCTATATAAAAATTAAATAAGAAAGGTGACAAAACTCCTCCTTGTCTCACACCTTTCTCTATAAAACAGTAATTACTAAAAGAATCTCGCCATTTAATATTAGCTTGCTGGTTTCTTAGGTAATGCAGAATCATTAGTACCACGTCAACTGGCAGAGAACACCGTAGCAACTTCTTACCTAAAATAAAGTGGTCTACCCTATCAAAAGCTTTACTTAAATCAATGAATGTGGCTAGGCCTGATCTCTTGTACCTAGAGTATCGCTTCATAATTTCTTTTAAAATAAAACAAGCATCAGTGGTTGATGAGCCAGATTTAAAACCAAACTGTCTATAATTTAAAACGAGCTTCTCGGATACGATATCTAAAATAAATAATTCAAAAATCTTTAAAAGGCATGATGACTGCATTACTGGTCGATAGTTAGATGAATCTGTTACATTCTTTTTAGTATCTTTTAATACAGGGGTGATGGTACCCTTCAGTAAATTCCCAGGGAGGTAACAATGAGCAAAGCACGTATTATAAAAACGTGCAAGATAACATAAAAAATACTCTGAGGCGTTCCTTAAAAATAGTGAATTAACCTGGTCATGACCTTGTCCAGCGTTGAGGCGGTGTATTAGCTTTCTTAGAGTTATGCTGGAGATTGTCAAACACATCTTTCTCTCGTGAGGCCAGGCTCTTCTTATCTCGTTACAAATATCCACCTCCGCATCCGCAACACTATGAGGCTGATTACGTAAGAATTTCTCATAAAAAACTTGATTTATTTCCAAGTCACCATTGTGACCATCGATAACATTTGAGAGTTTGTTAATACATTTCTTTTTCTTAACTTCACTCCAAAAGTGAATTTTATTTTTGTTATAGAATCTGTCCACAATAGACCGGCAGATTTCACTGTGTTCATTCTTTTTACATTCATTGAGGACTCGCTTAAACTCTTTTCTGGAACTTAGCATCTCTTCATGTAGAGTTGTACCTCTTAATCTGCCATGCCTTACCCAGTCAAGATATTTTTATGGCAACACTGTGTTTGTCCTTGACACAACGATTCCACCCTGGGATTTCATTAAATTTGTTTTTCTTAATACATCGTCTCATATATTTTTGGCTAGAGATCTGGATGCTATTCGTGATGATTTCATACAGTTCATCAATCAATTTAAGATGCCCTGGGTCACGGCAACCTGTTCTACAGCAGTCATGTATGGGTAGAGAGTAATAATCATGTAGATAGGCATCAACTGACTGACTAATGTCACAAATTTCGTGATCTTTAAGTGTATCCCATTTAATAGATAACTGTGTTTTATTACTGGAGTATATGTGAGAATGAATTGCCGACAAACCTCCGGTCAAACTAACTGTGGCTTCCAGTGGTAAATGATCAGAGCCAATAATGCTTTGCCGTATGCCCATATTCTCTATCTTTATACAGTTATGCTCATTGCCCAAAACATGATCTAGCCATTTAGACACAGAGTTGCCGTAGCCTATGAACGTGTAAGAATTACTGTCAAGGTTGTCCACATCAAAGCATCGTAAGGAATTTCTGTTCATAAAATCAGAAAGATTTCTCCAAGCTCTTCCATAAAAAGGGTCAGCATTAAAATCACCAATTAAAAACACACAGTCATAATTCAAAGCATCAAGGAAATGATCCAGCCTGGAGAGTGATTCAAGATAGTTATTTAAAGTTGTAACTTCCCATACATCACTCTTCAAGCAAACATTAATAAAAACAATAGTAAAACCAAAAATATTAACACTAAAAACCATAAAATTCTTCTCTAATATTATTTCATTAATTTTTAAATGTACATCTTTTTTCCATAGGATGGCCATACCTCCTTCTGGCCTGCCCCCCGTGCTGGTTAAGGCCTTATCGGAGAATGTGGCACCCACACCAACACAGTCATAGTCTTCATCAACAAAATCTAAAATACCAAGTTTATCGTTAGTTATAAAAGTTTCTTGTAAAAATATAAAATCATAACCTGATGATGTTAACTTTCTAACTGGATCAATATTTTTCCTCAGAGAACAGCAGTTATACGTACAAAATTTTATAAAACCAGAAGCCATAATAAAATGGAAAAAGAAAGTCTAAAAAGGGAATAAAATAAAAAATTTTCTTAATTGTATTTACCGATAATAAAAAGAAAGATATTTATAAAAAAAAAATCAGCTAAGAACTATATTTACTGTACCTGTCTCTTGGATCTGTCAAAAAACTTATCTACAATAATGTCCTCAGGCCAAAGTTCTGGGTTAAACAGTCTCTCCCTCTCAGAAAGTTTTAGTGTCACCTTAAAAGCTTGATGCTCACCAGTTCTAATCACTAATTTAGACACCGATACAACTTGCACCCCAAAAACATCAAAAATAAAATTCTTCAAATCATCACAGGACACGTTATTATCTACTCTTCCTATAAAAATATCAATTAATCTTGTGGCTGCTTTAACTGCAGAGCTACCAGTCCTAAACACGCCTGTCACTCTCGTAGTTACCTTATGACTGTCCTTTCTTACTCTCCTCCGATTGACAAGTGTCCACCCTTCATTCTCCGAGGTAGTGTCAGGAGGGGCCCTGGAGTTCCTACTGGCAGGGACGAGGCAACCATCCTTAGGTATAGCACCTGTATCCTTAGCGGTCAACCCATGCGGTGGTGGGCTGCGTCCCACTCTAACCTTGCCCCCACCCACTGGCTCATTCCCACCCGCTGCAGCCGCACCCTCAACTCGCCCCTCCTCACTGAATGCAGTAGCAGCCGCAGACACAGCAACACCGTCATCGCCACCACCAGCCATCTCACCACCACGACCACGTCCTGAAGATACCTGTTGGCCGAACATTCTCTCACGTCGTTCATCTCCATTCCTCATCATTCTTGACTCAGCATCCCTGCACCCTTCTCTCCGTCCGTGTGCTTCATTCGCACGACCACTCTCACTGACACCTGGAGTTGACGCCACTTTTGATGCATAACTTCTTTTTGGCATACTGGTATTTCCTCTCGTGGCATCTAGCTGCGAAGTTGGTGCAACTGGTTGAACAGTTGGGCAACGAAGGGAAGTCAGGTCTTCAACAGTATTAACCTCACCTGTTGTGACGTCTCGAACTGCTTCATCCAAACCCAAAACAGCACTCATAAATTTTGTTTTTAAGTCAATAACATCAGCTTTCAGTTGGCGTAGAGTATCAGCAGTATTTATCACCTCTGTTTTCATATCAAGTATCTTTGGAAGCATTTCTTTAATACTGGTTGCATCTTCAGTAAGACTAACTAGAAGAGGACCAAGCTTTTCCAGTCCGATAGGCGGCATCCTTTTGTGCGAGTCCGTCACAAAGTTCACAGGCTTCTTAGCTTGCTTCACTCGCTCATACAGCTCAATGAGATCTTTCACTTCTTTTCGCTTTTTGTCAGGGTCTCGTCTCCAGCTCACATCTTCACCCAAAATTCCACATAATAATTCCTTCCCCTTCTTAACTTCTTCATAACAATAAAAGGAGTTAATAATGTCAAAAAGGGTCTCATAAGGATAGTCATTCCTTCCTGAACTAAGGAAACACAATAGACTGTTCACAACATAGTCATTTACCGCCATAATTTGTGCTTACTGGCAACTCTTGGACAGAGTTAATCATCACAATTATATGGACTGTTATCACATCAGCGACAATAATGTCCCCATCCATCAAGATACAGTAAGCTATACACATCAACACAACACTCGGTCTTTTTAATATCATGCAGTCAATAATAAATCACTGATCAACTGGAGAAAAGCAAATTTCTGGTGAAATTGCCCACCATTTTCTGTCACAGGGTCCCTGGCTTAGACCCGATCAAAAACACAGTCATAAAATGCATAATCACAGAGTTATCACTTACGTCTCTTTATCAGCATGTTCCCGAACACTTCACAGTTAAGGAGTGATAGTCCATAAAATCGCAGATCACTTATATCTGGCAAAAAATTGAAGGAAAACAGGAGCTCTTTCTAAGCTGTGGCAAGGAGGTGGCCCCCTGGCGGTAGTGGTGGTGGTGGTGGTGGTAGTAGTAGTAGTAGAAGCAGTAGTAGTAGTAGTAGTAGTAATAGAAGCAGTAGTAGCAGTAGTAATAGTGGTAGTAGTAGTAGTAGTAGTAGAAGCAGTAGTAGTAGTAGTAGTAGTAGAAGCAGTAGTAGCAGTAGTAGATGTAGTACCGGTAGTAGTAGTGGTGGTGGTGGTGGGAGTAGTAGTAGTGGTAGTAGTAGTAGTAGTAGTAGTAGTAGAAGTAGTAGTAGTGGTAGTGGTGGTGGTGGGAGTAGTAGTAGTGGTGGAGGTGGTAGTAGTAGTAATATACTGTATGTAATACTAGTAGCAGTAGTAGTGGTGATGGTGGTGGTATTAATAGTAGCAGTAGTTGTAGTAGTAGTAATGGTGGTGGTGGTGATGGTGGTGGTGATGGTGGTGGTGGTGGTGATGCTCGTAGTAGTAGCAGTAGTAGTAGTGGTAGTGGTGGTAATGGTGACAGAAGTAGCAGCAGCAGCAGCAGTAGTAGTAGTAGTGGTGGTGGCGGTGGTGGTGATGGTGGTAGTGGTAGTAGCAGTAGCAGTAGTTGTGGTGATGGTTGTGGTGCTAGTAGTGGTGGTAGTGGTGGTGGTGGTGGTGGTGGTAGTAGTAGTAGTAGTAGTAGTAGTAGTGGTGGTGGACCTGGTGGTGGTACTGGTAGAAGCAGTAGTAGTAGTGGTGGTGGTGGTAGTAGCAGCAGCAGCAGCAGCAATAGTAATAGCAGTAGTACAGTAGTAGTGGTGATGGTGGTGGGGTAGTAGTAGTGGTAGTAGTAATAGGGGTGGTGGTGGTGGGGCAGTTGTAGTAGTAGCAGTAGTATAGTAGTAGTGGTGGTGGTGGTGGTGTGGTAGTAATAGTAGTGGTGGTCGTGGTGTGGTGGTAGTAGTAGTAGTAGTAGTAGGTGGTGGTGATGGTGGTAGTAGTAGTAGCAAGAGTGGTGGTGTGCTAGTAGCAGTAGTGGTAGTTGTGGTGGAGGTACACCATTATTCTTATTATTTAGTGTTTTTGTATTGTAGTTGTAGTAGTAGTTTGTTGTGGCTTTTGTAGTCATAGTAGCAGTAGTAGTAATAGGATACATCAGCCTGGTATCCAGCCTGCTGTCACACCTGTTGTCCAGCCTACTTGCCAGGTCAGTGTTTCTTGACCTATTCCAGCATCAGCAGCCCTTGTAGTGTGGTGTTAGTGCAGCACCTTTATACCTGGTGAGGGCACTACAGAATCTGGCACTACAGCATGTGGTACTGGCACTACAGCATGTGGTACTGGCACTACAGCATGTGGTACTGGCACTACAGCATGTGGAACTGGCACTACAGCATGTGGTACTGGCACTACAGCATCTGGTACTGGCATGACAGCATCTGGCACTACAGCATGTGGTACTAGCACTACAGCATGTGGCACTGGCACTACAGCATGTGGTACTGGCACTACAGCATGTGGGACTGGCATGACAGCATCTGGCACTACAGCATGTGGTACTGGCACTACAGCATGTGGTACTGGCACTACAGCATCTGGCACTACAGCATGTGGTACTGGCACTACAGCATCTGGTGCTACAGCATGTGGTACTGGCACTACAGCATGTGGTACTGGCACTACAGCATGTGGTACTGGCACTACAGCATCTGGTACTGGCACTACAGCATGTGGTACTGGCACTACAGCATGTGGTACTGGCACTACAGCATCTGGTGCTACAGCATCTGGTACTGGCACTACAGCATCTGGTGCTACAGCATGTGGTACTGGCACTACAGCATCTGGTGCTGCAGCATGTGGTACTGGCACTACAGCATCTGGTGCTACAGCATGTGGTACTGGCACTACAGCATCTGGTGCTACAGCATGTGGTACTGGCACTACAGCATCTGGTGCTACAGCATGTGGTACTGGCACTACAGCATGTGGTACTGGCACTACAGCATCTGGTACTGGCACTACAGCATCTGGTACTGGCACTACAGCATGTGGTACTGGCACTACAGCATCTGGTGCTACAGCATGTAGTACTGGCACTACAGCATGTGGTACTGGCACTACAGCATGTGGTACTGGCACTACAGCATGTGGTACTGGCACTACAGCATCTGGTACTGGCACTACAGCATCTGGTGCTACAGCATGTGGTACTGGCACTACAGCATGTGGTACTGGCACTACAGCATGTGGTACTGGCACTACAGCATCTGGTACTGGCACTACAGCATGTGGTACTGGCACTACAGCATGTGGTACTGGCACTACAGCATCTGGTGCTACAGCATGTGGTACTGGCACTACAGCATCTGGTGCTACAGCATGTGGTACTGGCACTACAGCATCTGGTGCTACAGCATGTGGTACTGGCACTACAGCATGTGGTACTGGCATTACAGCATGTGGTACTGGCACTACAGCATCTGGTGCTACAGCATGTGGTACTGGCACTACAGCATCTGGTGCTACAGCATGTAATACTGGCACTACAGCATCTGGTGCTACAGCATCTGGTACTGGCACTACAGCATCTGGTGCTACAGCATCTGGTACTGGCACTACAGCATCTGGTACTGGCACTACAGCATCTGGTACTGGCACTACAGCATCTGGTACTGGCACTACAGCATCTGGTGCTACAGCATGTGGTACTGGCACTACAGCATGTGGTACTGGCACTACAGCATCTAGTACTGGCACTACAGCATCTGGTACTGGCACTACAGCATGTGGTACTGGCACTACAGCATCTGGTGCTACAGCATGTGGTACTGGCACTACAGCATGTGGTACTGGCACTACAGCATGTGGTACTGGCACTACAGCATGTGGTACTGGCACTACAGCATGTGGTACTGGCACTACAACATGTGGTACTGGCACTACAGCATTTGGTGCTACAGCATCTTGTACTGGCACTACAGCATGTGGTACTGGCACTACAGCATGTGGTACTGGCACTACAGCATCTGGTGCTACAGCATCTGGTACTGGCACTGCAGAAAGTGGTACTGGCACTACAGCATCTGGTACTGGCACTACAGCATGTGGTACTGGCACTACAGCATCTGGTACTAGCACTACAGCATGTGGTACTGGCACTACAGCATCTGGTGCTACAGCATGTGGTACTGGCACTACAGCATGTGGTACTGGCACTACAGCATGTGGTACTAGCACTACAGCATGTGGTACTGGCACTACAGCATGTGGTAGTGGCACTACAGCATGTGGTACTGGCACTACAGCATCTGGTACTGGCACTACAGCATCTGGTACTGGCACTACAGCATGTGGTACTGGCACTACAGCATGTGGTACTGGCACTACAGCATGTGGTACTGGCACTACAGCATGTGGTACTGGCACTACAGCATCTGGTGCTACAGCATCTGGTACTGGCACTGCAGAAAGTGGTACTGGCACTACAGCATCTGGTACTGGCACTACAGCATCTGGTACTGGCACTACAGCATGTGGTACTGGCACTACAGCATCTGGTACTGGCACTACAGCATGTGGTACTGGCACTACAGCATCTGGTGCTACAGCATGTGGTACTGGCACTACAGCATGTGGTACTGGCACTACAGCATGTGGTACTGGCACTACAGCATGTGGTACTAGCACTACAGCATCTGGTACTGGCACTACAGCATGTGGTAGTGGCACTACAGCATGTGGTACTGGCACTACAGCATGTGGTACTGGCACTACAGCATCTGGTACTGGCACTACAGCATGTGGTACTGGCACTACAGCATGTGGTACTGGCACTACAGCATGTGGTACTGGCACTACAGCATGTGGTACTGGCACTACAGCTGCTACACAACTACAAGGATAAAGTACTGTAAAGTAAAGGGAAGTACAGCTTGACCAATTTATTTTATACAATCTCCAAAAGTAAAACATCAAGGATGCCAAAAAAAACAACAACAACAACAACAAAAATCAATACAGCAATTTCCAGCAGCCCTTAATACTGCTTTCAGCGCCCCCTCGGGACGCTGGCACCCCAGGTTAAAATCTGCTTCCCCAGATGACTCTGTAGGCAGCCAGTGTTGTGCCACCACCACCAGTCCAGCCAGGCCTCACCAACACCCTGGCAGGCACATTTGACTGGCAGCTGCTTCAAGGCCTTGCTGATGGTGCCACTGTGGAAAGAGAAACACAATATCAACAGCCAGCCTTCATCAACTTGGGGGCTGGGTCTGTTCAGTGCTGGCCCTACATTTGGAGGACAGACAGTAGGAAATGAAGACGGAGGATGACAGCAGGAAATGCAGACAGAGG
>NW_027644764.1:162511-236813 GCF_032717465.1 Coenobita brevimanus | reverse complement strand
CGAAGGTCACTGACATGTTTATACGACTCTACGATACGATTCCAAGCAGTCAGAGGGGTCAGTTAATCTCAGATGTTTTCGCTCATTTGGTAAATGCACAGTAACTTTGTAACTTCTCCCGTGAATCATAGCATGGGTTTAGAGGAAACTAAATAACACATTGTTAGATGCTTCAGATGATTATCTTCACATCTTTAAGAAAATGGAAGAAATTTAATCCCTAGAGTGCGGTAGATTAGGTTTCTTCCATTCTTCTATCAATTTGTTTTTCTTAGAAGACGTGAAGATAATCGTCTGGCTCACCTAGCAATGTTATTTAGCTTTCCAAACCCATGCTATGATTCACTATGAGTCACAGAAAAACTTATAAAGTTACAGGGCATTTACCAAATGGGCGAAAACATCTGAGATTAACCGACCTTGACTGCTTGGAATCTTAGCATAGAGTCGTGTAAAAATGTACCAGTGACCTTCGTTCCCTCCCCATAATTGTTCAATTTTTCTTAATAGCTCACACTGACTTGATATCACTGACATCGGTACTGTAAAGGGTTGTTCAGTGCCGGAGGTTATTAAAGGGTTAATGGGATATATTACTGTTTGCATCAGTACTCTCTTTCACATTAAACACAAAAACGAACAAAAGAATGAGCGCTTAATGTACGTTTAACTTTCATCAGAGAGACCTTAGCAGACCATATTCCTCCAGTTTATTTTTAAGTATTTTTCTGACTTTAGGTTAGGTTAGGTATGGTTAAATTGGTTTTACAGTTAAACTCGGTTGAATTAGGTTTAGTTAAACAGGACAGTCCCTTCCTCCATTATGCTGAGGAATAAAAATACTAGAGCTGTCACAGCCGTACAGCTAAAAACAATGGGGAAACTAATTTAACAAGCAACATTATTTATGGGTAATGCATTACAGTATCAGTGGTTCATGGGCTACGCAGTTACCTAGTAAATGACACTTTCAGGAATGCGTCAAGAATGAACGAATTTCAAGAATTAGCGAGGGGGCTTGGAGCATGCCTAGCTAATTTACAGAGAGGTGGTATATGTACTGTATGATACTATCCAATATTGTAATCAATATAATACTATACCTGAGTCTGAAAAAAAATATAGAAATTAGTGAACATACAGAAGTGTAATGGCACTATTAGGCCTACAAGTCACAGATAACACTTCCTGGACTGCTGAGAATGATTCCGGACATCTGCCGAACAATCAGAGATTTTAAATTAAATGGGACTATTTCTCAAAACTGCTAAATGTCAGATCTACTAGACCAATCAGCTGCCAAATAATGGGACTTTTACTGTATTTGTCCTTTCATCCATAATCTATCTATCTATCTATTGCCAGACGCCTCAATTCCGTTTGGGGTGGCCACAAACAAATCGCCTCCAGAATTAGCCCTGTCCTCCGCCATGTTTACTGCCCTGCTCCCAGCTCTTACCCCCTCTCTCATATACCTCTCCACCCCATCCCTCCATCTCATCCTCGGCCGCCCCCTCCCTCTTCCCCCCTCCACCTCACTCTCATACACTCTCTTCATCAGTCTTTCACCCTCCATCCCCTCTCCACATGGCCAAACCACCTCAGTGTGTGTTCCTCATAACGCTTCCTATCACGTCTCACACCACAACGCTCATCCATAATAATATTGTTATATTATGTGATGATTCAACACAAAAATAGAGACATTACAATTTATGTAATGAATAGAACATTAGCAAATTAGCACATTTGACTGTAATTAAGGCCTCTTCTGTTTGTACTCATTGATAGATCGTGGGGCAGATCCTGATCTGGTTCAGATTTGAATCCAGATTTTGCTCCTCTGGTTTGTGATACCAGAACAATAGCTGGTTGTAAGGCTGATTTTACCTGTGATGGTTTTCCATAGTTCTGCATGGCCCTGTTGCCATGGATGATGATGATGATGATGAATTAAACTATCTCTCTATCTATCTATATCTATCTATAGCCCAACGCCCTAATCCCAGCATAAAGGGTGGCCGCAGACAAAACGCCTCCAAGTCACTCTGTCACCCACCATTTGACTACCCCTCCCCCAGCTCCCCCTCCCTCCCTCACTTATACCTCTCAATTCCCATCCCTCCCACCTCATCCTCAGTCTGCCCCCTCCCTCTCCCTCCCTCCAGCTCACCTACATACACCCTCTTTGTCAGTCTTGCATTCTCCATTCTTTCCACATGTCCAAACCACCTCAGTGTATTTCCTCCCTAATCTTCTCAACCACATCCACATCTACCCCACAATAATGTTCCTTCACTTCTTCATTCCGTCAACCTGTCCCTCCACTATCACTCCACATGCTTCTCTCAAGTAACTTATTTCCCACTGCTCTCTCACTCACTTTTGACTTGTTCCCCTCTTGCAAGGTCCACACCTCGTTTCTTCCATACGTCAGGGTAGGGATCACAATACCATCATGCAGTGACTTCTTAACTTCCATACTCCACCTCCCTCTATTTCTCCATCACTTGCTTTCAGTGTACCCAACAACCTTCCTTCCCTGCTGTACCCTTTCACGTTACTTCATCTTCCAAAGTTCCCATCCCCTACTTTCATCCACACTACCCAAGTACTTGAATGCACTCCACGTTCTCCATATCACTCACCATCCAACCTCACTGCACACTCTGTGACTTCATTCCTCTCAAACACCATAACTTTACTTTTGTTTACATTAACTTTCAGCTTCCTCCTCCTACACACTGTCCCAAATTCATTCACCAAACCTTGCAACTCCCATTCATCTTCACTCAACAATACTGTATCATCAGCAAACAGCAACACCGGAAGCTTCCAAATCTCACCCACATTCATTAGGGCCAGCCCTACATCCACTGCCCTACCTTGCACCTCCTTTACAACCCCATCCATATATATATTAAACAGCCATGGAGACATCACACACCCCTGTTTTAGTCCCACATTGAGATCAAAGAACTCACTCAGCTCACCATCCACTCGCACCGTAGCCCTAGCTCCCTCGTACATACTCTTCACAGCACTCAACAATTTCCCCTCCACCCCACATATTCTTAATACTTTCCACATACCTTGCCTATCTATTCTGTCATAAGCTTTCTCCAAGTCCATGAAGGCAGCATACACTTTCCTTCCCTTCTCTAGATACTTCTCCACTAAACATCTTAGAACAAATATCTGATCTACACACCCCTTTCCCTTCCTAAATCCCCCTTGTTCTTCTCCAACTAGCTCCTCTGTCATATGCCTAACCCTATCAATGAGTATTCTACCATATATTTTACCAGTCACACTAAAGAAGGCAAATATCTCTATGGTTATCACATACTTCTCTCTCCCCTTTTCCTTTGTACAGAGGAACAATTATTCCTGATTTCCAGTCCTCTGGAACCCTTCCCTCTTCCCAAGCCAATCTACACAACTTCCATATCCACTCCACAACAATCTCACCCCCATACCTAAGCATTTCACCACACATTCCATCAATTCCTGGGGCCTTTCCCAGCTTAATCTTCTTCATCGCTTCCACTACTTCCACCCTACTGATCTCTTCCTCCCTCCTCTCATCTCTTCTTCTCCCAGCCATTCCCCAACCACTTATACTCACACTGCTCTCACTTTCTACATTCAACAAATCCTCAAAGTGCTCCTTCCATCTCCTCAATTTCTCTCTCTTCTCCACCAACAATCTATTATTCCTATCTTTCACTCCCCTATTATTTCCCCTTTCACACTGCCTTACTTTCTTTACCTCCTTCCAAAACAATTTCTTACTCTCCCTCCATTTCACACTCAGATTCCTCCCAAACTCTTCATCCAGTTTCTTCTTACTCTCCTTCACCAGTCTCTTAACCTCCCTTCTGCTCACATATACCTCTCTCTTCTCTCTCTCATCTTCTCGCCTACCTCTACTCGCCAACCATTCACCATATGCCTTCTTCTTTTGTTCCACAGCTCGTTTCACCTCATCATTCCACCATGCTCTCCCTTGTACACCCTTGCATCTCCTCCTCACTCCACAAACCGCCTCACACGCTGCGCCTATCTCTTCCATGAATATCTTACATACGTCTTCCACCCCTTCCATCTGCTCTAGCTCATACTTCCCAATCTTTCTTCCACTATGCTCTTATACTCTGTCATTTTCTCACTATCTTGCAATTTCTCGACTCTTCTCACAGGGGCTGCTTCCTCCTGTTTTCCCCTTTGCCTCCTGAACCACTTTCTTTGCATCTTTACCTTGGCCATCACTAAGTGATGGTCCGAGACTCCATTCCCCCACCCTCTTCACACTCTTGCATCCAACACTTGTCTTCTCATTCGCTCATCCACACACACATAGTCTATCATTGCCTTTCGTTCAACAAGTTCACCACCCATCCTCCTCATTACTCTCCATGTATACCGGTGAATCATCTTATCACGAAAGTAGGTGTTGGCTATTGCCAACCCCTTACAAGCACAGATGTCCACCAAAGCACTACCATTCCCATCCACTTCAGCTGGCACACCCCACTGACCAACCACTCCATCCACTCGTAGATTTTGCTCCTCTGGTTTGTGATAACAGAACAATAGCTGGTTGTAAGGCTGATTTTACCTGTGATGGTTTTCCATAGTTCTGCATGGCCCTGTTGCCATGGATGATGATGATGATGATGATGAATTAAACTGCATGACTAATATTTTTGCTGTGTAAAATTTTATGGCAGATATGAGATAAATGTCATGTATAGTATGTATGTCTGTGTGGAAGCTTGGAGGGGTAATCATCAAGGAGACACAATATCACCTTATTTTGCCCCCCCTCCCCTTCTCTCTCTCGCTCTCTCTCTTTTTTTTTTTTTTTTTTTAAGTGCAATTTTGAATTTCAACGGACACCATCTTGTGCACAAAACAGATGGACACCATCTTAGAATATGATTTTTTCACAAATTTTCCGCTCATCTTTGGTGATTTGCCCAAACCGAGCCTGGTGATTGGAACATAACCTTGTTAATTCTAGCCTGCCCATACCCTACCCAACCTAAGTTTTTGTAACCTTAATTAATTTAGCCAGACCAAACCTATTGTAACCTAACCTTTGACCATACCTAACCTAATTTTGCCTGTCCTACCTAACTTAACCTATTATAAGTTGACTCAGCTGAACATTACAACATTTATCCTATCCTAACAAATTTCCATAATCTAACCTTAATAATCCTAACCTGCTGATTTTGGCATGTATAAAATTGCGACGCCCTTATAATGCAGCACAGGAGGCTGGTCCATTTGTTCCCCTGTTGTGTAGGTGGGATTAGCTTAGTGGTTTATATGTGCAGGTGTGAGGAACCCTCTAGATTTTAAGTGTTTTGCTTTAGGATTAGGCTAATGTAAGTTTGGAGATGTGAAGAACACATTCTAGAAATTAAGTGTTATGCTGTATGATTAAGTTAATGGTTTATATCTGGAGAAGAGGAACATTTTAGAGATTATATGTTGTGCCATAGGATTAGATGAGTGCTTTGTATGTGGAGTTGTGAGGAGCATTCTTGAAATTGTTATGCCATAGGATTAGGCTAAAGTTTTATGTCTGGTGATAGCAGGAACATTCAAGAAACATGGACACATCTTATCTTAGGAATTTGTTTTTGTCATTATTGTTATTATGTAATGTTGATTTGAGTGCATTATTACGTGGGAAAATGTGAGTTCCCTCCCAGGCTGTAGAATATCCTGTGTTGTTGTGGAGATGGAGTCACCTGGGGGGGGAAGGTGTTATATAAAGGGATCATTGTGCCTCCTATCGTAGTTTAGTGTGTTAACGGTAGCCGACAGAGACCAGTACAGAGTGGAGAGTAGTCAGTCAGACAATGACTGTTAATCAGTGAAAGACAAAGTAGTCAGCCAGTTAATGGACACTGAATATTAGGGAGTGATGACGAAGGTAGTGTGAGAGGGAAATGTGCCACCATGTTTTGCAAGTGTACCTCAGCTGTGCCTGGAAGAAGTAAAACCCTACAATGTTCAGTGGCCTTTGATTAATGTCCTGGCTTGTGTACTCATTGTTCTTGACACATCAACAAATTCTGCAGTGCTACAAATTGGCATCAGGAGTGGGATATGTTTTGAGAGATGGAGATGCATGGACAGGTTGCCAAAACAGTGGATATATCTCTGGCAGATATGCTTGCAGTGTTAGGAGCACAGCAAGAACAAAAGAAATACTTGCAGGGTTAGGGGCAGCAAGAACAAAAGAAATACTTGCAGTGATAGGAGCACAGCAAGAACAAAAGAAATACTTGCAGGGTTAGGGGCAGCAATAAGAACAAAAGAAATACTTGCAGTGTTAGGAGCACAGCAAGAACAAAAGAAATACTTGCAGAGTTAGGGGCAGCAAGAACAAAAGAAATACTTGCAGTGTTAGGAGCACAGCAAGAACAAAAGAAATACTTGCAGGGTTAGGGGCAGCAATAAGAACAAAAGAAATACTTGCAGAGTTAGGGGCAGCAAGAACAAAAGAAATACTTGCAGTGTTAGGGGCAGCAACAAGAACAAAAGAAATACTTGCAGGGTTAGGGGCAGCAACAAGAACAAAAGAAACATATACTTGCAGTGTTGAGAGAACATCATGAAGAACAAAGACCTTCAACCCTGTTACACACGTCCTGACTTTATCCTCCACTATACAGGACACCTCTTGCCTCACCTATCTTACCTGGCCACTTATTCTTTCTACCTTACTGTTTGCCACCTGTTGCTTCAGTTTCCTCATCTCCTCACACAACTGGTGAAGGTGCTGTCTGCCCACTTATCTCCTCACACAGTTGGTGAAGGTGCTGTCTGCCCACTTATCTCCTCACACAGCTGGTGAAGGTGCTGTCTGCCCACTCATCTCCTCACACAGCTGGTGAAGGTGCTGTCTGCCCACTCATCTCCTCACACAGCTGGTGAAGGTGCTGTCTGCCCACTCACCGCTTGCTCTAATTTTGCATAGTGTTGTGCTTGAGCTTCTTTCTGCTCTTCTTGATATTTCTTTTGTTCTTGATAATTTTCTTTGTTCTAGATATTTACTGTGTTCTTATTGCTGTGCTCTTAGATGTTTATTTTATTCTTAATTTCTTTTTTTTTTTTCTTTTTGCTGTGCTTGATATTTTTATTTTTTATTTTTTAGATTCTTCTTAATATTTCTTGGTGGTAAGTGGTGGTGACCATCATCCACTCACGTGATGTAGTGCTGCCTACTTCTTCCTTCACCTTTATCATTCTTTTTCTGTGTCAGTCCTCCTCTCTTCCTATTTCTCCCATCTTTCTTTTTACTTTTTATTATTCTTTTTTCCTTTTCAGTTGGCTTTACACTGAGTGACAAGTCTAATGGTTCCTGTAAGCCAGGAAACCATTTACAGTGCTGGGTGGTAACTGTATGACCAACCCATATGTGTTCCCTATGTGTTAATAAGTGGGTTGGTGGAGGGTTCATGCCCCTTCCCTTAAAACAACTAAAAGACAAACGGCCACCCCTTGCGGGATCGTTGCATCTGGCTATAGATCGTTTTGTTTCATTTATAACGGCTCAAACATGCTTGTATGCATTGGCCTTGGTCATCTGATGGCAGCTTTCCATGCTGCTCAACAGGGTTGGCAAAAACCATTGGATAGGAAAAAAAATCAAGTATATTTAATGTTACTGTTTTGTATTCCAGCAATTCTACCCCTGTGTATATCAGTCTGACATGCAATTACTCATAGATATAATATAAAGAAGGATTTAGCAAGCTTTTATTTCCATCCTTAAACATACTTGAGGTTTCATTCACTTGGGACTTATCTTGGAAAGATCATATAACATCTCTTGTAAAATCAGCTTCCAAGAGATTAGGTGTGCTAAGCTGACTCCATACCTTCTTTACCCCTGCACAGTTGTTGACTTTATACATGGGTTTTATTTGCCCCTATGTAGAGTACAACTCTTGTGTGGGGAGGCTCACCATATACAGCTCTTCTCAATAGGGTGGAGTCAAAGGCTTTTCGTCTCATCAACTCTCCCTCTCTTACTAGCTCCCTTCAACCTCTGTCTCTTCGCCACACTGTTGCATCTTTATCTCTTTTCTATCGCTGCTTCAATGGTCACTGCTTCCCTGAACTATCTGCTTGCATCCCTCCACCTCTATGACGGGTGTGTTAGCAACAAACTCTCGTCCTTTTCTGTCCAACTCTTTAATGCAAGAGTTAACCATAACTCCCAGTCCTTCATTTATGCAACAGGTCAACTCTGGAACTGTCTCCCTCTGTCTGTATTTCCTACTTCCTATGATCTCCAGTCTTTCAAATGAAGTGTGTTCAGACATCTTGAAATGAATGGATCTTGAATTTGGCTCTCTTTTGTATTGTGTTTGTTTTTTTCTTGGAAGGAACGGTTTGCGGGCTCCTGGCCTTTGGTTCCTTCTTTGCATTAAAAAAAAAAATACATGTAATAATGACAATACTGTAGCTGATTTAGAAAGCCAGCTTTTATCAGCCAGGTACACTTGTCTCACAGGCGCTCTAATCACTAAGTTATAGTGCAGTAAAACATGGAACACCTCTTTGACTTTTACTGTACAATGGAAAGTTTAAACATTTTAGTTGTAGGAGAGAGAGAGCCAGCTGCCCTGGCTACTCCCTGTATATTATCAGTGATTGTTCTCAGTATCTATACTATAAATTTATTCTATTAATTAAATGTTTTGCATGCCATTATAATGTATACTGGTATTTTTTTCTGTTAACAAGACTAGAAAAGAATTCTTTAACAAAAATATCATTAGTGTACTGAAAGGATTAATAAATGTGTCCATTTACATACTCTTATGTAGGCTACCATAAATATGTTTTTGGTTAAAACATTTACTTAAAGTTTTCAGTTCACCTTACTATTTTTAATCCTGATATTAGGAATACAACTGTACATAATTAAAAACCACAATTGTTGTAAATAACAAAAAAAATACTGTATATACAACCAAGAAGAATCAAGCAGTTTATAAAAAAAAACATTTGCTTGGTTTAAACCAAATTCTGAACCATTTGGTTTAAACCATTGGTTTAAAGTGGCCAACCATGCTTCTTGATCTCTAGCAGCCTCCCTATTCAGTCCCCTATCTGTGAGGCCACACTTTATGACATCCCAGGTGTTTTTTGGTCTGCCTCTCACAACCCTACCCACAGTGTTAACAGTTCTCACTTTTTGCATCCCATCCTCTCAAGCCCAACCCATTCCAATCTATCTCTCTTCATCACAACAACACACTCTAGTCCCATCCTTCCTCTTAACTCATCCATCATAAACGTAGCCCCCCCAGGCCTCACATTCAAGGACACATTGTACATCCACTGAACTGTTGCCATATCTGGATGTTGAAGCCTGTGAATATCCTCTTCCGTTACTGCCCAGGTTTCTCTTCCATACAGCATTACACTACTAACACATGCTGCATACATAGGTCCCTTCGTACAGAGGGAGAGCTCTCTCAATGTCAGGAGTGGCAACAGCTCCCTGATCTTCTTCCAACCACTTTTCCCTGTGGCTACAGAGCTGCTCCAGCCCCACTTACAGCACATAACATGTCTCTGAAATAACAGACCTCCTCCTATCACTTCAGAGATTCATCAGCAGTCCTTTCACACATAACAAATTGCACCTGCTGTCCCTGACACACTGCACACAAAATCATTATTATCTCGCAGTCTGCCTCTGATACCACTACATCTCTAATGTACCCACGATCACACACACCGCACAAGATGGAATTACTTCCCACACCACTGTCAAACCACACATGGCGACTCACCCTCTTTGACAGTACCGCCACCATCAGTACCATTGGATACCA
The DNA here is from genome assembly GCF_032717465.1 of Coenobita brevimanus. NCBI lineage: Eukaryota > Metazoa > Arthropoda > Malacostraca > Decapoda > Coenobitidae > Coenobita > Coenobita brevimanus. Next base: position 226,938 of record NW_027644764.1, on the reverse strand, counting down.
TCACTTTTTTTTTTTTTTAAATCTGATTTAACTCTTAAGCCCTTGTGCCCCGTACCATCGCTCCACTTTCTAAATCATTCCCCTGCCTCCCTTTCGTTCTCTGCAGTCATCACCAAATCATTGGCATACAACATCTCCCATGGGAGTTCAGTCTGAAGTCACGTGAGAGGGCTTCAAGCACCATGGCAAAAACAAAGGAGTCAAGACTGACCCCTGGTGCACACTAACATTCACGGAATACTCATCCCTCATCTCCATTCACCCTTACCTGGGTGCAAGCATCCACATACATGGCCATAACCACCCTAACCAGCCACTCCTCAATCCCATGCTTTCTCATTCCCACCTCACCACCTCTCTAGGGACTAGTCAAAGACCTTCTCCAAATCAACAAAAACAAAGTACAGATCCCTTTTCTTCCCAATATATTTTTCCTGAAGCTGTCGAACAATGGATATGGCAAATTATGGCGTCAGTGGTCCCTTTGCTTGGCATAAACCCAAACTGCATCTTATGAATATTCACTCTTTCACTAATCATACCTTCTAGAACTCTCTCCATTACCGTCATTATCTGGTCCAAAAGCATTATACCTTTATAATTTCCTCTTTCCAGGGCATCACCCTTCCCCGTGTATACATTTACAGTTACACTCTTCAGCCATCCATGTTGGACAACACTGTCTGTCAGTCCGTTGCCAGACGCCTTAATCCTGTAAAGGGTGGCCACAAACAAACTGACTCCATGTTGCTCTGTCCCTCACCATTTCCCTGCCCTCACTGCACCTTAGCTCACACCCCCCTCTCTCGTACACCTCACCATTCCATCCCTTTATCTCATCCTCGGCCTCCCCGTCCCTTTCACCCCCTCCATCTCACTGCCATTCACTCTTTTCATTAGTCTCTCGCTCTCCATCCTCTCCACATGGCCAAACCACCTCAGTGTATTTCTCCTAACGCTTTCTATCACATCCACATCACAACACTCCTTCACTTCCTCATTTGTCAGTCTCTCCATGTAACTCCACTTGCTCCTCTCAAATAACTTATTTCCACTGCTCTCACTCTTGACCTGTGTCCTTCCAACAAGGTCCAAGCTCCACTTCTATACGTTAGAGTTGGTATCACAATACTGTCATGTAGTAACTTTTTTACTTCCATGCTCACTTCCTTGTTTCCTATCACTGCTTTCAAGGAACTACCTACCTTTCTTCATTGTTGTACCCTTTCAGGCACTTCACCCTCTAAACTTCCATCCTTACTCATCACACTACCCAAGTACTTAAACGCACTCACACTTTCCATTTCATCATCCATCCCCACTGTAAATCCACTGACCTCACTTCTCTCAAAGACCATAACTTTCCTCTTCTTTACATTCACCTTTAGATTCCATTTCTTACACACTCTCCCAAACTCATCCACCAAGCCTTGCTGTTCCCCTTCGCCTTCATTTATCAACACAGTATCATCTGCAAACAACAGTACAGGAAATTTTGAAACACTACCCTCTCTCATTAGGGCCATCCAACATCCACTGCCCTACCTTGTATCTCTTTTATAACCTCATCCATATACAGATGGGTTAATTTGTTTTAATACCATCATCATCATTACCGTCACTACCACTATCACTATTCCCCATTATCATCATCATCACCACCTCTTCCTCCTCCTGCACCATCACCACCACCATCATCATCATCATCATCATCATCATCATCCTCACCCCTTCTGCCTCCTCCTCCATCGTCGTCATCATCATCATCATCATCATCCACGACGCCATGCTCCTCCTGACTATTTGAATCTGACATTACCGTTTGTGGATGCTGCCTCATCCTATCGCTAAGTAGGATAGTTGGCATGATGGTAGTAGTAGTGTAGAAGCTGACTGGCATACTGTTAATGTGTCCTGCAGTATTTATTATTATTATTATTATTATTATCATTATCATCATTATTATTATTATTCTTACTCTTATTAATTTTATTATTACTATTACTATTATTATTATTATTATTATTATTATTATCATCATCATCATCATCATCATCATCATCGTCTGTTTTGTTTCATCTGGGGAACAGGGTCACTCACAGCCTGAATATTTAGTTGTAGTGATGTGAAATTCGAATGAGTCTCCTTGGTTACTAGTCAGGTCAACCCCCCCCACCTGAATATTAGGTCGTGGTTGCTTGAAATTCAATGAGCCTTAGTTACGGGGTAATGTGAGTCTCCTTGGTTACTAGTCAGATCAACCCTCCAAACTGACTACACTTGGCTATCAACCCAGCTGAAATGGGATAGCGATCATTATCAGATTAGAATATATGTCTGTCTATCTATCTATCTATTACCAGACGCCTTATTCCCGTAAGGGGTGACCACAAACAAGTCTCCTTCATGTCGCCCTGTCCTTCGTCATTTCACTGCCTTCCTCCCAGCTTACACCCCACCCTCTCATATGCCTCTCCACTCCATCACTCCATCTCATCCTCGGCCTCCACCTCACTCACACACACTCCTCGTCAGTACCTCGCTTTCCATCCTCTCCACATGGCCAAACCCAGGGTTGCCAGGTCAGAAACTGCCAACCCGCTGAGTTCCTCTCCCAAATCCGCCCAATCCCGCCGAAATGTCAGCCTTCTCACCTGCCCAAAAACCGCTTTGTCAGTAATCACAGACTAATAATATTAGGTTTACAGGTGAGCAACAAAATGACGTGAAAAATAGTTCTATCTTATACAAACTTCATACATTAGCCTCACTATCTATCTATCTATTGCCAGACGCCATAATCCCGTAAGGGGTGGCCACTTGACTTTGAGTTACCTATTTTACAGGGAGGGGCACTAACCCTCCACCAACCCACTTGTTGACACGTAGGCAGCACGTGTGGGTTGGTTATATGGTAGCCACCCAGCGTTGTAAATGGTTTCTTGGCTTACAGGAAACCATTTGGCTTGTCACTCAATGTAAAGCCACCTGTGAAGGAAAGAAAAGCAACAAGAAGTGACAGGAAAGATGGGAGAATTAGTCATATATTAAATTTGCAAAATGCACTTGTTTCATCACCTGGGACAGACAATCCATTATCGCAATCCATTTTCTTTTTCACAGCTTTTATTGTATTTTCTGTTATACTTTGCATACACATTATCTTCCCAGTTCCACTATCCAGCAAACCTCCCTTCACTATTCCCTGACTAAAATTGAAATGCTGCCTCTCTTATTTTACCACCACGTCATACATGGCTGCCAGGCCCCGTGACCTGTGTTTGAGTGTGGATTAGGGGAGTCATATCCCGAGGGAGGTCTGGGCCAGGTGCTAATGGTTTCGTCAGTTCCACCCACCACCACTTGCCCTCGATCTTGCTCTCTCCGGTCACCCTTGTTTTTGCTAAGAGACGAGAGTTACAGTAAGGTTAATTTAGCAAATACCCTCTCGAGCTGAAGCCGCCGAAAACCCGCCAGTTAAGATATCAACTCGCCCCAAAAACCGCCCAACCACCAATGTTAAATTTTACCCGCCAGCCTCATATTAATACCGCCCAATTTGGCGGAAAATCCGCCAACCTGGCAACTCTGACCAAACCACCTCAATGTATTATTTTCTAACACTTTCTATCACATCCACATGCACACCAATATCTCAGGTGACAGGCAAAGAGAAAGCTGCCCTAAATAATCCCTGTGAAAGATGACTGAAGTTGGTTCACCTTAACTTGGTCCAAAATGTCATCCTTTGGCAGCTTATTTCACGTAGCAGGTGGCGGAAAAAGTGTGTGTGTGACTACCATACATACATACATACGTGCATCATACATATATACATACATACATGCACACATACATAAATTTCACGTACCAAATGGCTGAAAAAGTGTGTGTGTGTGACTACCATAATAAAAAGATAAAGAAGACATGGTGTAGTGCTGTAGTGGACATCTACATACAGTATGTACATACATCATACATATATACATACACACACATACATACATCATACATGTATACATACATACACACATACACATATATACACACACAAATACATACATACATACATATATACATACATACATACATATTGTACATACACAAACGTACTGAACATTCTTACATACACATAATTCATCGTATATACATATATACATACATGATTCAGCAGCAATGCAATCAGTTTGTCTCCTGCGTCAATACTGTTATGTTCATAGTACACTGAGATGGGTTGGCCTTGTGCAGAGAATAACACATTGACTATACATATACCGGTATACATACACATATACATACATACATACATACACACAGACATACACACACACACACACACATTGCCTATAGTTCTTTCACCTTAACATGGCCCAAATTGTCGTCATTTTACAGCTTATTTCACACAGCTGATTGGCAGAAAAAGACAGTGCTGTGGCTGTACATCACTCATAGCACTTCTTCGTAACTAGCTTCATGACATTGTTTCACCTTAACTTAGCCCAGGTGTTGGTTACTGTTATGCTGGTGTTTTTAAGGCGACTTCTCGTCCTAAAAACACTAGCGACTGAAGCGGGGTCCTCTTTCTAGATCTGAAGTAAAGCACCAACAAAGGAACAGGACATAAAAACCAGGCAGTACACCTTAACCCTATTCGGTGCAACCCTTGGCGATTTCCCACACTTACGACCCTAGTATCGTGAAAAGAATCTTGAGTAATGTTATTGGTTTGACGAAGTGAAAGGAACGCATTCGGACACGTCGGCGCCGTTGCAAGGCAAGCGCCGCCAAACATATCGTACCGCACCCGCGCGCATTGAAACACACACACCCACACGTTTAACTATTATCAAATTTAAAATTAATGTAAATATCAAATGACCAAATATTTTATCATTCACCAACGCTTATCATGTTTGCCATATATCAAGCTGTAGGCTATATTTTCAGTCTGAGGGCTGCAGTATCAATAAACCGTTTACTGTTGTCTCTCTCTCACACCACACCGTCCATAACATGGAAGTTGATAGCTTACACCTCTGCCTCATCATCAGCATCCCCCCCCTTCCGCCTCACACTCACCACCTCCCATCTTCCTCACCCTCACCTTCCCTCCCTCCATCACCCTCACACTCACCACTATATTCCCTTCTACCTACTCTCCCTGTCTCACTACCACCGCTTTTTCTCACCACCATCTCTCTCACTCACTCGCCACCACTAATACTCTCCCTTTCTTCCTCACCATCATAACTCCTAAACCCACTTTCAGTGGATTTACTACTAGGTAGACTAGTTGATGGAGAGGTAGCTATTAGTCAAGGAAATCTAATAATGTACGCATGTAAATAATTTCTGGTTATACACGCAAGTATTTTTTTTATGCAAGAAAGAAGGAACCAAAGGGCAGGACCTACAAATTGTACCCTCCAAGAAAAAAACGACAGCTGAGCCAAATTCAAGATCAGTTCATTTCGAGATGACTGGACATACTGTGTATGAAAGACTGGAGACCGTAGGCAGTAAGAAAAACAGAGATGGAGACAATTCCAGAGTTGACCTGTTGCATACATGAATGACTGGAGCAACGGTTAGAGAGTTGGACAGAAAAGGGCTGAGTTTGCTGCTGAGACGGGTGCTACGTGCCTGCCGTGGTGGTGGAGGGATGCAAGCAGACAGTTCAGAGGAGCAGTGACCATTGAAGTGGCGATACAAAAGAGACAATGATGAAACAGTGCGGCGGAGACAGAGGTTGAAGGGAGCCATTAAGAGGAGAGTTAATGAGACGAAAAGTTTCCGACTCCATCCTGTTGAGAAGAACTGTGTGGGGAGCCTCCCCACACATGACAGCTGTGCTCTACACAGGAGCGAATAAAACCCGTGTATAAAGTCAACAACTGTGCAGGGCCGTGGGTTAGGGCTTCCTGACTAAAACCTCCCTAAGTGAAGAGTCCAGTCCTGCTGTGGACTAAAAATGGAAAGTACATAATGATGATGATAATACTACCATATATTTCTTTCTAATGACTGAATATAATATTTAGCTAAGCGAGTTTCAGCCACGCTCAAAAAAAGTGTGTAACCAGGATACGGGGCGAGGACCCAACTCGCCATGTATCCCACCTACTACTCTCCCCAACCTCCTCCCTTTAGAAAGTAGTTATTTATTTTTCAAATGTCATTACCACTATATAATAATGAATTTATAGAAGTAAAAGATTATTCTTATTAATTAATTTTACACGTGTGGTGTGAGGACTGTGTTGGTGTGTAAGGACTGTGGTGGTGTGTGAGGATTGTGTTGAGCGAGGACAGTGGTGGTGTGAGGACTGTGTTGGTATGTGAGGACTGTGTTGGTGTGTGAGGACTGTGTTGGTGTGTGAGGACTGTGGTGGTGTGTGAGGACTGTGTTGGTGTGTGAGGATTGTGTTGGTGTGTGAGGACTGTGGTGATGTGTGAGGATTGTGTTAATGAGTGAGGACAGTGGTGGTGTGAGGACTGGTAGTGTGTGAGGACTGTGTTGGTGTGTGAGGACTGTAGTGGTGTGTGACGATTGCGTTGGTGTGTGAGGACTGTGTTGGTGAGTGAGGACTGGTGGTGTGTGAGGACTGTGTTGGTGTGTGAGGACTGTGGTGGTGTGTGACGATTGCGTTGGTGTGTGAGGACTGTGTTGGTGAGTGAGGACTGGTGGTGTGTGAGGACTGTGGTGGTGTGTGAGGATTGTGTTCGTGTGTGAGGTCTGTGGTGGTTTGTGAGGATTGTGTTGGTGTGTGAAATATAATCTATTCGTGAGAACAAAACAGACTCGACCTTCTCATGGACCCACCACGTTAACTAAGGAGTGAGAAACAGGCAGACCTTTATCATACAAATGGATGGCGAGTGAGAAAGGACCGGGGAGAACAGGAGGTAGATAAGGCAGAAGGCGGTAGATGTACGGGAGATAAACGCTTGAAAAGGTATACATATTGCATAATAATTGCAAAATTCCACATCAACAGCCTTGTGCCTTACCTACCTCCTATTCTGTCTGCCCCTCTGTTGTATAATAAAGGTCTACCTGCTTCTCAGTTCTCACTCCTTACAGCTGAAGGAGGTCCTTAAGAAGGCTGAATCTGTTGTCACCAATATATTATATATGCATTTCTAAATCTGAGTATTGCATATTAAAATTGAAGAACACAGAAATATTTAGTTATAACCAATTATTCAAAGGGCACGGTAGCTCTATCTGCTCATGCTACGCCCCAAGGAGTATTCAGAGCAATGCAATAACAAATATTCAATTATGAATAGTTATACCCAAAACATCATCAATATACAGTATACATCAATAGTTATTCAGTGGGGCAGTCAATCCCAAAATACCGACAAATTAATCAGTAGACTGTCCTTCTGATGTCAGTTTATTAGTAATTTCCCACTGGTCATTCACTAGCCAATCACTGAGACCTTTGTCGGTCAGCCAGTCTCTCCAGAAGTCAGTCTCTTGATCCTTTGTTAGTAGTCACCACGAGAAAATGCAGCTCCCAGCCAAAGCTCTGTACGAGTAGACTGTTAACCAGGAAACGTTCCAGTCTTTGGATTACTGAATCGCTTAGAGCAGCCTGTAGCTTCCTGGTTAAACCCTATATCCTATTAACCGGAGAACAAGCTGTTCCCTGGATAATGCACAGGCACAGTGTGGATAGGAGGGGTTAAGTCCAGAGCTTTGCCTGGCGCTTTCAAGGGCGACAGCAGTCAATCAGGCCCCAGCTCCTCTCCACTGCGAGACCATGCTTCATTTCAGCTGATCCACCTCCTGCAGCATCGACCCCTGGTAAGTTAAAAAGATCCCGACGGGTGTCAATTAACTAACAGGGCCCTCAGTGACCCACAGCCCGTCACAGGTCGAAAGAGTAGTAACCGTTAACTCGGGGCTATCCATGCCTATGCTTCTAATCTATGTATTTTCCGGCGGTATTTGATCCTACGCACTCGAACATCCTTTTTACTCTACACTTACAACTAATATAAGTAAGCTGGAGGATTCTTATGCTGCAAGGTCCTCACCTTCCGTATCTCTATTTACATCTATCATATAAGGAAATTTTTAAACAAAAATATAATCCATATATAACGTAAACTCAGTCATAATCTATACATATTCACAGACGTGCATATTCATTCTTAATTTCCAAAACAAGACTTTCACTGATTGGGCATGTTACTACAGCATTTCATACATACTTTATTTCAATGCTGATCACAGGTGTGCTTGTGACATACTTGACATTGTTTCGTGGACGATTTTACTTTAGGGCGATTCTGAGTGTATCCTTGACCATAAAGAGACTCCAGGCATGAATGACACTTGTGCCGCTTGCCTGACCTATTCTCATGTGTTACTTCTGGGACGGCCTCCTCTACCTCTCCCTGTCCGAGCATCAGATTCATCTTAGCTATTGTATTCCTGGTCAAACCACAAGCCTGAACTTTTCTTCTTTCAATTTGTGGATTACACAATGCCTTCACTAACTGCCAGCCATAGGAGATTGAAGTAATTTTTCTTGGGTCCTGATTATTACATAACGAATAAATTGTCTGTGAATTTACTCTGGCAATGTCGACAATGTAGCCAAGGGCATTCACTGTTCATCTTCAAGATTTAGTGTGTACTGTATGAAAACTTATTCTCTGATCCATAATGCCAGTACCTCCTTTAGTGAAATCATACAATTTAAATATAGCTGTTTTTTTTTGTTTTGTTTTTTTCCCAGTCATCATCCTTGGTAATGCCTAATATAGGGGAGACTGTGCTCAGAAGTAACACATTTTTCTTACCTTTGCTTTTGGTGGGTGTTACATAGGAGTTCAGCGTCATTTCCTCCCCGTTTCTTCCAGTAAACTTGGTATGACCCATCTTCCCTTTCTGTGACTGTCTTTATCTCTGGTGGTATGCCTTTCCTGGTAGAATCTATAGTACCAAAGGCTGAGATACCTTGTGTTTGAAGCCACTCCAATAACTCTATACTGGTGTACAATTTATCCAGACTAATAATCCTACCTCGAAGGTCGACTGAGGCTTGTAACTGACTTACCAGAGCTTTCACTGTTGGGACTGTACCTCGTATGTAGTGTGGTCCTGGCTCTCAAGGTTTACCTGAATATACAGCTGTCCTAAAGGTAAATGGATATCTAACATCATTAATAGATTTATGTTGGAGGCCGTAGAGTACGGGTTTGCTCTTATTGTAGTCTGAACCCTATTTGTGTTCTGCATCCATACAACGTTTCATCAGTGGTCAAGAAGTCACCTGGCTCTAACACTGAGCAACAACAATTACTGAAAAAAGCTCCCTGATTGCTGCAAACCGATCGTGTACCCATCTCTGGTGTCTGGTATCAATGTTGTCAAAAGTTATGTTGGCATGTAAGAAACCAAATCGTTTTACAGACATGATGGCTCCAAATATTGGGTGACCAAGCATTTCCATGAAGAGACGATGATAGCAATATTTATTTTGTCCCAACAAGCCTCTTGCATTGAGCAGGCCAAAAAAGCTTTTCAGTTCTATGGCATCAGTCATCTTGACGTGTGTTGGTATTTCAGCACTGTCAGTATTAGAAATTTCGGTAATTATGCCTTGAATCTTATTGTAAGTATGGGTTACAATACCATCAATCATATTAGATGTTATAAACAACTCCCATGGCATTATTTCTGTATTAGCTGATCTTGCCTCTCCTAACAAACATCCTTCACTGGGCAATATCTTCTCAACATGCCTACCTTCTGTATGATTGGTCTATGTTATTGACTTACCGATATCTGGTTTTCTCTGGGGTTTCTCTAAAATGCAGGTATATTCCCTGAGCTCGTGTGGCAGGACAAATTCGTCTAATTTTGTTTGTTCAAGCATTGGTCCAAAGAACTGATTAATCGATATTTTTCACCAGTGGCTTTCTGTTTCTGAGTGGTACCCACTCTTCTTCATTATGTCATCATTCTGATCCTCATCTTCATCGTCGCCCTCAGCTACTCTATCCAAGGCAAGGTCATCATCATCATCATCATCGCCAACTACCTCTTCCAAGTAATCTTCGTTTGGGTCGTCAACATAGTCGAAAGTAAAAGCCATGACTACGTCCGTCAGCACGTCCACCCCTTCCCCTAATTAATGCCTAACTAACCGTCGTTCAGCACGCCTACACGAGAGCCGCGAGATTTGTGTGTGTGTGTGTGTGTGTGTGCACATTACAATGCACGTGTGTGTATCTGTGTGCACAATACAATGCACATGTGTGTATCTGTGTATATGTACGAACAACCATTTCATTGGGTATGAGGAGTCAAAGAGAAAAACCAATGAATAATACATAGATAATAAAATTAGTGAATGAAATAACCATTTCACTACGTATGACGAGTCATAAAGTATGAACAATGAATAATACATAGAAAATAAAGTAGTTTTAATGAAAATAGGAAACGTATCGTACGTCTGGAAGCTGTGTTGATGCCCGTTAGGCTTGCGTAGGCTAAGGTCCCAGATATTTCACACATCTTCGAGCGTTTTCTTTTTGTTTAGCGCTCTCCACGGGGAAAAAATCGTTAATTTTAGAGAAAACGCTCGTTTCAACCCAGTTTTTTCGCTCAGAATCACCATTTGTTGTGTTTCCAGTGATTTAATAAGAAAACAATCGTGAGACCATGCATTGCTTACAAACTAGAGTTTATTGGTACAAATTAGTTAGGGCGTATCAAAAATGATACGGGTTGCACCGAATAGGGTTAACACATCTATTACCTTAATTCTAATCGTTACAATACAACAAAGAGTGATATTTGAGATACAGGGGAACAGGGACACAGAGTTAACATTCAGCACCACAAAATATAGTTACACTCAGTACACACTAGAATGCTCATACAGGGATATCTTGAATTATATATGGTATTGTCTATGTGTCACTTTTAGGCAGGATATACACTGTACTGATCACAAAGGGGATAAACAAGATTGGGAGTCTGAAGGGGAAATATTACTATAAATAAGATAGGGTGCGGATAGCGACACTTGACACAGTCACCTGGTCACGGTGACACTCACACTCAGGCTTTTGACCGGCCCGCGCACCCTAGCCTTATGCGTTCACAGAAAGTTCTTTTATTGGGGGGACTTGGATAATTACTCTAAGGTTCATTCTCTGTCCTGCCGACACCGAGTTCTTCTGGACTATTGGTACCTGCACTGTTCTTCACTTAGTCCCTGTTCACTGTTCTTTTTCCCCGATTTGTTCTCGACACAAGAGGAGTCACTAGTTACCTGTATCTTCTGGGTAATGTTCACTCCGTGACAAGGGCGTAAGGGTAGAGCCCTAGGGGGACCCGGCCTGCAGAGGGCAAGGGATTACCCGCAGGGGAGTCACTGCCCGGGTCACACTCGTCGGTGGGGTGCAGGGAGGCCCTCCCGTCTGGGGGCCTCGACCTGAGAGGTGGCCCTCGAGTTGGGGCCTCGTCGGTGTGGTGCAGGGAGGCCCTCCTGTCTAGGGGCCTCGACCTGAGAGGTGGCCCTCGGGACTGGGGCCGAACAGCCTGAGTAGTCGGGCCTGTCGTCTCTGGCTCCGTGGAGTGAGGGAGCCGGGATCACCTTTGTCGGGAGCCGGTGGGTCTGGCCTGGGTGTCCCGGGACTGCGGGCACCTAGGGGGAGAGGTGCCGACAGAGCTGGGCTGCGGCAGCTTCTCCTTCAGGACTCGGGCAGGAACAAGGATCTCCCGGGCGTGGGAGTTAGGTCTGATATCGGGCCTTGCCACCAGTCTAGTGTCACCTCCAGGGCTATATTCCCGGGTGGTGACAAAGGGCTCCCACAGGGTTAAGAGGCTGGAGTAGGACTCACGTCACTCATGTCCTCTCTGGTACGTCCTGAGGCCGGAGCCTTGGGTCGCCTTACCCTGGTACGTACGTTGGCTGTGGATGTGAGCTTACCCGGCGTACAAGGAGCAACTGAAGGGCGTACAAGGCCGCTCGTTCCCCCTCATGTATAGAGACCGTCGGCGCGGTGTTGCTCCCGTAGTAGGGGACAAGCCGGAGTGAGGGGCACAGAGGCCATACTCTCTCCAGTACGTACTGAGGCTACCTTTAGGGGCTTCTCTACCCTGGTACGTGCCACGGCTGGAGCCGGATGCCTGCCCGTCTTACAGAGAGCAACTGAAGGGTGTACAAGGCCGCTCCTTCCCCGCCACGTATAGAGACCGTCGGCGCGGTGTTGCTCCCATAGTAGGGAAAAGCTACATGTACGATAGCAGGGGCTCTTTACCCTGGTACGTACTCTGGCCATAGCCGGGAGCTGATCTTTCTGACCAGAAGCAACTGAAGGGCGTACAATGCCGCTCCTTCCCCGCCACGTATAGAAACTGTCGGCGCGGTGTTGCTCCTGTAGGAGAGAACAGCAGGAGAGGGATGCACTGAGGCAACTCTCTCTCTGGGGTGTACTAAGGCCGGAGCCTTGGGCCGCCTTACCCTTGTACACTTTATTAGGCCATAGCCTTGGGCCTCCTGTCCTTGGGCCTCCTGCCCTAGAGGGTGTAGCAATTGCTGTCAATACGGTGTTACTTGGGACCGGAGCTAGTTCAGTCCCACCCCTTTTCTGATGACGGTTGTTCCACCCTCAAGGTAGTTGCCTTTCCCCGGTCACCTGGTGTTGGGGCAGTTGCGAGGAACAAGGGCCCAGGACCGTAGTGTCCTGGTGACCCTCTTGATTGGGGTTACTAACCCCACCATTGTGTCCTCCTGGGGTGGTGGTGTGGTGGCGGCCCGGTGATGGGGTGGGGGGTGGTGAGGTGGGAGTTCCGGCAGCGGGCACAGCGGGCATTTTACCACCCTTCGCGTTATAAAAGTCACGACCCGTGACTGGAGGTGGTAGGTGGTGGAGGTGGATGTCTGGTGGGCCAAGGTGAGGTGTTGGGTGAGGCTGACCCAGTGGGTGGTGAAGGTGTTAGGCTCCTGATGAGGGTTGAGAGTGAGCCGGAGGGAGGATGGATGGTCGGTCCAGTGTAGGAGTCGGAGAAGGTGGTGGGTGTCTCGGATTCTGGCATGTGGGCGGTCGTGGGGTAGCCAGTGTACTCTCGTCACTTTCATCTCGGGGAATGGTGCCTGGTGAGGAGATGAAAGCTGAATGCTGGAGAGTGACGGGAGATTGGTGGTTTTATGGGGGATGGTTCGGTGGGAGGAGCGTTGTCCTTTGGGGAATTGGGACCTGGGAAGATTCCATCGTGCTTGGTGGAGGGGGGAGGGTTATGGGGGAGGTGTTTGGGGTGGGGGGGTATGTGGTGGTGGTGGGTGTTGGGATGGGCGTGCGATGGGCGGTGGTTTTGGGGTGTATCTCGAGGGTGGGCGTGAGAGGCGTCCTGATCTGGTGGTGGTGGTAGTGAGGGTTGGTGTGGATGGTGAGGGTGGTTGTGCACGTGGTGGTGGTGAGGGCGTGCGGCTGTTAGGGGGGGAGGCGAGTGGGGATGCGGTGTGGCGCGTATAATGAGAATGGTCAAGGAGGAGGGGGGTGGTGGGTGTGCAGGTGGTAGGGTGGTGAGTGGTGAGCTCTGCGGAGGTGGTGGCTTTGGGCGGTGGTGGTGGTGTGTCGGGAGGTGTGCTGGTTGTCGGTGAGGTGAAGGGAGGGGGTGAGAAGGAGTAGGAGTCTGGGGGGTAATTCTCAGAAAGGTTGGTATGGACAGGTGTGCGGGAAGAGGTGCAGGTCGGCCGGGCGCGGGGGTGGTCAGTGTTGGGTGGGTGGAAGGGTCGCACCTGGCGATTTCGGTATGTGCGGTGTTGTCCCTGTTGATCGATGATGACTTGGTATGGGTTGGGTACTCGAATAATTTTGAAGGGTCCATTAAATCGGGGGGAGGTTTTGGAGGGGGCGGGCAGGTGTGCAACGACTACGGACTGACCAGGTTTGTATGGGTTGGAGTGATTCGTGTCGGGCGCCAGGTCTTGTTGAGTGTGTAGGTGGAGGTGGCGTTTGAGGTGGTGGAGAGGGTCGGTAGTGGAGGGTGGGGTGGGTGGCTGTAGGTGGTGGTGGAGTGGTAGGAGTAGTGGAGATTCCCCGAAAACTCTTTCATGTGGAGTTATCCCGTCTTCTCGTGGGCATGTGTTTAAACCCCATTGGATAATCTTGACGTGGGCAGGCCAGTCCTCGTTCCCTGTTTGCATAATGCGTGTGCGGACCTGGTTCATGAGGAAGCGATGGCTCCTCTCGCAGATGCTGTTACCTTGGGGCCAGTAGGGGGATGAGTGGGAGATGTGGTATCCAAATATGTTTGCCAGTTCTTCCCAGACCTTGCCAGTAAATTCTGGGGCATTATCTGAGTGCAGTGCTTGGGGAATACCAAAATACAGGAAGACATGGCGGGTGAGGGCATTGGCAACTGATACTGCACTGTGATCTTTGGCGGGGCATGCGATGATAAACTTTGAATACACATCCACGAATGTGATTATGTATTTGTACCCTGCTTTGGGTGTGAGGGGGCCGACGACGTCTAAGGAAAGTAGTTGCCAGGGTTTCTGCGCTGTTAATTTTCCTGAAGGGTCAGGTGTACAGGTGATGTCCTTTCCTAAAGCACAGGCTCGGCAGGATTGTATGATGTTCTTGGCAATGGTGGATGGGTTAGGTGTCCAGTACATGTCGGTAAAGACTTGTAGGAGTTTTTTTGCTCCCAGATGGATGCCGTTATGGGCGTGGAGGTGTAGCATAGTGTCGTGGGTGGTGGTGGGGCTTAGGACGATGTGTCCGTTGGGATCGAACAGGTGCTCGCCATGTGGGTGGAGTTTAGCGAATGTGTTTGGCGGGATCCAGGTAGGGCATTGTTTGTTGTGCCACATTTGGATTAGGTCTGGCTCTGTTGAGATTGCATTGATTGGTAGACGGGACAGGGCGTCGGCGTTTGTGTGGAGTTTGACTAATTGGTATGAGATCTCAAAATCATACTCCTTGAGTGTTTCTCGCCATCGTATGAGTTGTGCGTTGGTGGTGTTTGACTGACGTAACCACTGTAGGGATTGGTGGTCCATAATGACTATCACATGGGTGCCTGAGATGTAGGAGCAGAAGTAATCGAGGGACCAGATGATTCCCAGGCACTCTCGTTTGGTGGCCGCGTAGTTTCTTGCTGCAGGATTTAGGGTGCGGCTGGCACAGGTGATGATATGTTCGCGGCCGTTTTGCACTTGTGCAAGGACAGCCCCTATGGCGATGAGTGATATGTCGGTATACAGGCGGAATGGGAGGTTGTAATCTGGGAAAGTGACGATGGGGGCAGAGGTTAGCTTGGACTTGAGGGTGGTGAATGCAGTTTTCCTTGGTTCGGTCCATATGAACGGCTCGCCTTTTTTTGTTAGGTCGTGTAGGGGTTTGGCGATATCTGCAAATCCTTTGACGAACCGCCTGTAGTATGACATTAGGCCTAGGAAGGCTCTAGTTTCGTGTACATCACGAGGTAGGGGAATGTCGGCGATTGCACGTAGTTTTTCTGGGTCAGGGGAGATGCCTTCAGCGTTAATCAGATGTCCAAGGAAAGAGACTGATCTCTCGGCCAAGACGCACTTTGTCGGTTTCAGTTTGAGCCCTGCCTGGCGGATACGGTGGAAAACTTGTTTGAGGCGGTGGAGGTGGTCGGCCCAGGTATGACTGAAAACGATGACGTCGTCCAGGTATGCCAAACAAGTCTCCCAGGTTAGCCCGCTGAGAACTGACTCCATCAGGCGGGAGAATGTGGCAGGGGCATTGCAGAGTCCGAAGGGAAGAATGTTGAATTCATAATGCTTCCCGTTCGATGTTGAAAAGGCGGTTTTGTGCTTGTCGTCAGGGTGTACAGGGACTTGCCAATAACATGATTGCAGGTCTAGGGTAGAGAACCAGGTCGACCCATGTAGGGAGTCAAGCGAGTCATCGATCCTGGGTAGGGGCGTAGCATCTTTGATGGTGACGTCGTTCACTCTGTGGTAATCGATGCAAAAGCGCATAGTCCCATCTTTCTTTCACACGAGTACAACAGGTGAGGACCACGGGCTAGTGGAGTTGGAGATAATGCCGGCATCGAGCATATCCTGGACCTGCCGGTCTTCTTCTGCCCGTTGTTTTGGATTTTTTCGTCATGATGGTAGGCGAATTGGAGGTCTGGTCGTGTGTACCTCGTGCCTGAGATAGGTAGTGTGGCCAAGGTCGGTTGGGCCAGAGGAGAATAGGTCCTGAAAGTCCAGGAGGAGTTGTCGGAGGCTGTTGGTTTGGGAAGGGGATAGATGTGATGGTAGGTCAGGGAGAGTGGGATGGTCGGGGGGTGGTGCTTGGCATGGTTCTGCTTCTTCCGTGTCGCCAATGATGAGTCCTCGTGGTAAGGTTAGTGGGGTTGTGACAAGGTTAGCGATACGGATTTCATGGGCATGTGGGGGGAGGAAGATGGGGGATACTAAACAGGAGGAGAGTGATCCGGTGGGTATGGATGGTGAGAAGAGGACGAAGGTACCTGAAGGTCTATTAAGTTTTACCCAAGCTTCGTGGTGGGGTGGAATAGTGATTGAGGAGGCGATAGTGGTAGGAAAAGATGGGGAGGGGTCCAGACGATGTGTAGTGGGGGGTGGTGATGGAGGGGAATGAAGTGAGGCATTGAGTGAGGTTGGGTTGGGGTCAGATGTACAGGTGGGTTGGGGCAGGTGAGTGTTCGGGGATTGTGTGTGTCTGCGTGGTGTGGGGGGGGGGTGTTCTTCTTTTTTCTTCTACCAGATTTTTTTCTCTTGTTAATTGATGCTTGGTTGGGACGTGCTGGACTGAAGTGGAGGCGACGCTGATGGCAGTCAATGGTGGCGTGGAGTTTTTGGAGGAGGTCCAGCCCAAGATATCCATCATATTGAATACATGTCGAATCGAATATGATGAATGGGTGGTTGGTGGATCCTCGTTGGTGAGTGTTGGTTTGAAGGGCCTGTGTTTCCCCACGGATAGGCAGGGGGCCATCCCCCACGTCGACGAGGTTGGCTGAAGTGGGGAGAAGGGGGCCGAAAACAGAGGTGTGGCGGGAGTAGAAGTGGGAGTAGAGGCACGATCTGGCTGCTCCCGTATCTACCAGCAATCGTGCCTTGACCCCGTTCAGCCAAAACTTGTTGTAGACTGGAGGTCTGTAGCTGTGTGAGGTGGCCCCCGCCACCATGGGGAGGTGCGGGGGCGGGCCTAAAAATCCATCTGCTGAGGTTGTGGGTGGTCGTCGTGTTCGTTGTCGTCCGGTCCCGGGTAGAGTATTGGCGGTGCATCGTCTTCCGGGGCGTCGTCGTCCAAGGAGGAAACTTTCTTGCGCCCCTGGTGAAAGTTTCTGCGCCTGCTTGCCTTGAGCTGTTCTCTTATGTCATGCAGTGGGCAGGTTCGACTGCAGGCCATGAACTCCCAAGGATTAATGGTAATCAGGTTGCCTTGTTCCTTGGGGTTGGGGCGTTTTTTCTGTGGGTAAGCCCTGGGCACAGTAGGAGTCGGCTCTGTAGGTGGCTGGTGAGGTGGCGGCTTAGGTTTGGGTGGAGGGTTGTGGTTTGTCGGGAATCTTGTCACCGCGTGGAGTGGTTGTGGTATGGGATGGGCGGCGAGGAGACGTCTGACGAGTTGCAGGTCCTGGTCTATGTCCCCTGAGGGATCATAGATCGAGAAGTGCTCCCTGACTGTGCTAGGGAGAATCCTCAGCAGGGCATTAAATGTGTGTATATCTTGGGCATTTATAGCTGCCTCAGGATAAGCGGCGCTGACGAGGCGCCGAGCCTGGACGAATGTGTCGTCTAGGTTACCGTCGTAGGTGTGGGCGTTGAGTTGAGAGAGGGCGACAACTCTGCCTATTGATGGCGTGAAAGCCTGTCTCACGATTTGTGAGAATTGGTCCCATGTCAGTTCTGGGACGATTTTTGGTGCGACAGTGGCAATTATTTTTCCCAGGTTAGGCAATGTGACTGCAATTTTTTCTCTGTCCGAGTCGAACCCTATGTCTAGGAGGGGTTTGACCATATCTAAATATATTTCAATGTCACATTGGTCCGGGTTGAATCTCGGCAATTGGATGTGCGGTTTGGCTGCCATTGTGCAAGTTTCCTTTTATCGTTCCTCCGTGCTTTTACTTGGATCCAGAACCACCGCTTGCCACCAGTGTTATCCTGGTGTTTATAAGGCGACTTCTCGTCCTAAAAACACTAGCGACTGAAGCGGGGTCCTCTTTATAGACTGGAAGTAAAGCACCAACAAAGGAACAGGACATAAAAACCAGGCAGTACACTTTAACACATCTATTACCTTAATTCTAACCGTTACAATACAACACAGAGTGATATTTGAGGTACAGGGGAACAGGGACACAGAGTTAACATTCAGCACCACAAAATATAGTTACACTCAGTACACATTACAATGCTCATACAGGGATATCTTGAATTATATATGGTATTGTCTATGTGTCACTTTTAGGCAGGATATACACTGTACTGATCACAAAGGGAATAAACAAGATTGGGAGTCTGAAGGGGAAATATTACTATAAATAAGATAGGGTGCAGATAG
The DNA here is from genome assembly GCF_032717465.1 of Coenobita brevimanus. Classification (NCBI taxonomy): domain Eukaryota; kingdom Metazoa; phylum Arthropoda; class Malacostraca; order Decapoda; family Coenobitidae; genus Coenobita; species Coenobita brevimanus. The sequence goes on along the minus strand of NW_027644764.1, from coordinate 208,380 downwards.
CAACACTTGACACAGTCACCTGGTCACGGTGACACTCACACTCAGGCTTTTGACCGACCCGCGCACCCTAGCCTTATGCGTTCACAGAAAGTTCTTTTATTGGGGGGACTTGGATAATTACTCTAAGGTTCATTCTCTGTCCTGCCGACACTGAGTTCTTCTGCACTATTGGTAACTGCACTGTTCTTCACTTAGTCACTGTTCACTGTTCTTTTTCCCCGATTTGTTCTCGACACAAGGGGAGTCACTATTTACCTGTATCTTCTGGGTAATGTTCACTCCGTGACAAGGGCGTGAGGGTAGAGTCCTAGGGGGACCCGGTCTGCAGAGGGCAAGGGATTACCTGCAAGGGAGTCACTGCCCGGGTCACACTCGTCGGTGGGGTGCAGGGAGGCCCTCCCGTCTGGGGGCCTCGACCTGAGAGGTGGCCCTTGAGTTGGGGCCTCGTCGGTGTGGTGCAGGGAGGCCCTCCTGTCTGGGGGCCTCGACCTGAGAGGTGGCCCTCGGGACTGGGGCCGAACAGCCTGAGTAGTTGGGCCTGTCGTCTCTGGCTCCGTGGAATGAGGGAGCCGGGATCACCTTTGTCGGGAGCCGGTGGGTCTGGCCTGGGTGTCCTGGGACTGCGGGCGCCTAGGGGGAGAGGCGCCGACAGGGCTGGGCTGCGGCAGCTTCTCCTTCAGGACTCGGGCAGGAACAAGGATCTCCCAGGCATGGGAGTTAGGTCCGATATCGGGCCTTGCCACCACTCTAGTGTCACCTCCGGGGCTATATTCCCGGGTGGTGATGAAGGGCTCCCACAGAGTTAAGAGGCTGGAGAAGGACTCACGTCACTCGTGTCCTCTCTGGTACGTCCTGAGGCCGGAGCCTTGGGTCGCCTTACCCTGGTACGTACGTTGGCTGTGGCCGTGAGCTTACCGGGCGTACAAGGAGCAACTGAAGGGCGTACAAGGCCGCTCCTTCCCTGCCACATATAGAGACCGTCGGCGCGGTGTTGCTTCCGTAGTAGAGGACAAGCCGGAGTGAGGGGCACAGAGGCCACACTCTCTCCAGTACGTACTGAGGCTACCTTCAGGGGCTTCTCTACCCTGGTACATGCCACGGCCGGAGCCGGATGCCTACCTGTCTTACAGAGAGCAACTGAAGGGCGTACTAGGCCGTTCCTTCCCCGTCACGTATAGAGACCGTTGGCGCGGTGTTGCTCCCGTAGTAGGGAAAAGCTACACGTACGATAGCAGGGGCTCATTACCCTGGTACGTACTCTGGCCGTAGCCGGGAGCTGATCTTTCTAAACAGAAGCAACTGAAGGGCGTACAAGGCCGCTCCTTCCCTGCCACGTATAGAAACCGTCGGCGCGGTGTTGCTCCTGTAGGAGAGAACAGCAGGAGAGGGATGCACTGGGGCAACTCTCTCTCTGGGGTGTACTAAGGCCGGAGCCTTGGGTCGCCTTACCCTCGTACTCTTTATTAGGCCGTAGCCTTGGGCCTCCTGCCCTTGGGCCTCCTGCCCTAGAGGGTGTAACAATTGCCGTCAATACGGTGTTACTTGGGACTGGAGCTAGTTCAGTCCCACCCCTTTTCTGACGACGGTTGTTCCGCCCGCAAGGTACTTGCCTTTCCCTGGTCACCTGGTGTTGGGGCAGTTGCGGGGAACAGGGGCCCAGGACCGTAGTGTCCTGGTGACCTTCTTGATTGGGGTCACTAACCCCACCGTTGTGTCCTCCTGGGGTGGTGGTACGGTGGCAGCCCGGTGATGGGGTGGGGGGTGGTGAGGTTGGAGGTCCGGCGGCGGGCACGGCGGGCATTTTAGTTATCTTGTAGCTTATTTCACGTAGCTCAGTGACAGAGAAAGACTGCTGTGGCTCTACATCCCCTTCGTAGCACTTCTTCGTGACTAGCATCATACTCTAGTGGGGAACTATAAGTTATTACACCTGGGCATTCCTGATGGAGAGGTGACAGTTTTAGGACAAGATAAATGAATAGAGTAAATGAGAGTATGTCCATGAAATACAGGGGAAGGAGACCAAGGATGTGGTGGAGGGACGGGGTAGATATAATAAGAGGATGTTGATGTTATAATGAGAGTATGTTGATGAGATATAATGAAAGTATGTTGATGAGATACAATGAGAGTATGTTGATGAGATATAATGAAAGTATGTTGATGAGATATGAGAGTATGTTGATGTGATACAATGAGAGTATGTTGATGAGATATAATGAAAGTATGTTGGTGTTATAATGAGAGTATGTTGATGAGATATAATGAAAGTATGTTGATGAGATACAATGAGAGTATGTTGATGAGATACAGGGGAAGGAGACCAAGGATGTGGTGGAGGGACGGGGTGGAGGTATAGGAGTATGGATGGCGTGAGTAAGGGGGAGGGCAGCGTGATGGCAGAGGACAGAGTGGCATGATGATTTTGTTCGTGGCCACCCCTTCCCAGATGAATGTGTCTGGCAGAGATAGATAGACTGATAGATAGCTTTGTGTGATAGAGCAATAGATAGACTGATAGATAGCTTTGTGTGATAGAGCAATAGATAGACTGATAGATAGCTTTGTGTGATAGAGCAATAGATAGACTGATAGATAGCTTTGTGTGATAGAGCAATAGATAGACTGATAGATAGCTTTGTGTGATAGAGCAATAGATAGACTGATAGATAGCTTTGTGTGATAGAGCAATAGATAGACTGATAGATAGCTTTGTGTGATAGAGCAATAGATAGACTGATAGATAGCTTTGTGTGATAGAGCAATAGATAGACTGATAGATAGCTTTGTGTGATAGAGCAATAGATAGACTGATAGATAGCTTTGTGTGATAGAGCAATAGATAGACTGATAGATAGCTTTGTGTGATAGAGCAATAGATAGACTGATAGATAGCTTTGTGTGATAGAGCAATAGATAGACTGATAGATAGCTTTGTGTGATAGAGCAATAATTGTAAACGGATTGGTATCATGTCTGACCAGTATAAAAGTGTTGCATTGTTTTTTCGTTTGTTGTGTGTGTTTTAATACAAGAAAGAGTTCTAAATAATACAAGGAAGAGTTTTAATACAGGGAAGAGTGGGGCGCTCACCATCCACTCACTCGATGTAGTGCTTTTGGGCGTCTGCACATTCCTCTTTTCTTACCTTCCTCTTCTGTCTTTCTTTCATCATTCTTTCCTCTTCCATCTGCCTGTGGTTGACTTTACATTCCCTCTTCGCTCTTTCCCTCGCTCTTTCTTCTTCCTTCTGCCTAAGGGTAACTACACTGAGTGACCAGCCAAATGGTTTCCTGTACACCAGGAAACCATTTACTTCGCTGGGTGGTAACCATGTAACTAAATTATGGTGCCTGGTGGTTTAGTAGATAATTACGACGCTCCAATCGGATTAAGCCTGTGTAGGTTTATATCCAACGGATGGCTGGGGGTTTACTGCTCACGTAATGTCACTCAGGGATGAGTGAGGCTGGTCTCTTGTCAGGACCATCTTGCTTATCCTCGGGTTACTACACTCCTCATGGGGCAACATAGGATTAGATGATGGATGGATGGATGGATGGAAGAGTTTTAATACAAAGAGAAGTGTATGTGAAGCAACAGAATGTGGTGAAAGTTGTTTGGCGTATCTAATAGAGCCAGGATTCCGTGGGCTTGAATGATGAGTGAATGGAAGCATGGCCCACTGGACTGGGCAAACTTGGGCTGTCTGGACGTTGCTACTCCTCACCCTGCCCTGGGGTGGGAAAGGAGGTCCGGATGATGATGATGATGATGATGATGATGATAATGATGATGATGATAATGTTAATGATAATAATGGTGATGATGATGATGGTTATGATGATAATGATAATGATGGTCATGATGATGATGATAATGTGTGATGATGATGATAATAATGATGATGATGGTGGTGATGATGAAGAGTTTTAATACAAGGAAGAAGGAACCAAAGGCCAGAATGAATCCCGCAATATTGTTCCCTCCCAGAAAAAGTACAAACAAACTAACAGAGTCCAATTCCAGATGCGTTATTATTATACTCTGTTCTTTGTACTATAGTTGGTTTGTGTTCATCTGATGGAACTGTGTCACTTCCACACCTTCAACAGTATGTATATGTATCCATATATTGCCAGACGCCTTAATCCCGGAAGGGGTGGTCACAAACAAATCGCCTCCATGTCGTCCTGTCCAACGCCATTTCACTGCCCTGCCTCAAGCTCACACCTCCCTCTCTCATATACCTCTCCACTCCGTCCTTCCATCTCATCCTCAGCCTACTCCTCCTTCTCCCCTCCTCCACATACACGCTCACATACACTCTCCTTGTTAGTCTCTCGCTCTCCATCCTCTCCACATGGCCAAACCACCTCAGTGTATTTCTCCTAACGCTTTCTATCACATCCACATCCAGTGTGCTAAATATTGCATGATAAACCTTAGTAATGAAGTAGGAATAAGTCTCCTTGGTTACCAGTCAAATCCACCCTGCTATCTAACCACATTTGGCCATCAACTGAGCTATAAGGGGTTAGGGATCTGTGTCAGGTGAAAGCAAACTGACTGTATTAGATATTTTACTCAGCATGGCAGGCTGTTCTAAACCTTTCACTGCCATAGTCATTGTTTCATCTTCGATCTCCATCTCATTCTTGGCCTCCCCCTCCCCCACCTCACTCACATACATGCTGTCATTTTCCCTTCTCTCCACATAGCCCAATCATCTCGGGATACTTCTAACACACACACACACACACACACACACACACACACAAGTACATCCCACAGCACAAAGCAGATAAGAAAATACAGAAATGGTTCAATACAGAATGTAAAAAATCAAAAGAAAGAAGAGATTTGTTGTGGAATAGATACAGAAGACACAATAGTGAAAGGGCATATAATAATTACAAACAGGCAAGAAACGACTATACAAGAATAAGGAGGGAAGCCCAAAAACAGTTTGAGGAGGATATAATAAATAAAAGTAGTGATTAACCAAAGCTGTTTTACAGCTACATCAGAAGCAAAACCAAAGTAAAAGATATAATACAATCCATTACGGACGAGGAAATCACTTATACACAAGAGAAAGATATTTGTGAAGCACTAAATAAGAATTTCCAATTAGTTTTTACAGAAGAAAAAAATTTTGAGAGGGACTATGTGGAACACGCATGTCCACACATACTACCAGATATACAAATAGCAGAAAAAGTAATACAGGAGGAGTTAAGTAGATTAGACAGAGGAAAAGCAAGTGGTCCTGATGAAATTTCATGTTGGGTATTACGAGAATGTGCAAAGGAGTTAAGTAAACCATTATTTTTAATTTTCAAGAAATCCTTGAGTCAAGGTAAACTACCTGATAATTGGAAAAAAGTAAATATTGTCCCCTTATTCAAGAAAGGAAATAGACAAAATCCTCTCAACTACCGACCAGTATCACTGGCCAGTGTTGTAAGCAAGGTATTAGAAAAACTTATAAGAAAAGCTTGGGTAAATCATCGAGAAGAACACAGTATGATAACAGACAGACAGTTTGGTTTCAGAAAAGTAAAATCATGTGTTACTAATCTGTTGAGCTACTATGACAGAGTAACAAACACAATACAGGAAAGGGAAGGATGGGTGGACAGTATCTATTTACTCGTAGATTTCAAGAAAGCTTTTGACACAGTACCACACCAAAGACTTTCATGGAAACTGTACCATCAAGGAGGAATTCGAGGCAAACTGTTTTGTTGGATGCAAGACTTTCTCATAAAAAGAGAAATGAGGACAGTACTAAGAGGAAACTACTCATCATGGAAAGAAGTGACTAGTGGAGTACCACAGGGTTCAGTGCTGGCACCAATCATGTTTTTAGTGTATATAAATGATATAAACAGTAACACTGGAAATGAGAGCTATCTGAATATGTTTGCAGATGATGCAAAAATACAAAGGAGAATTACTAACACAGACTCTTGTAAAGTGCTACAAGAAGAACTAAATAAACTTCATGAATGGAGTAGTACATGGCAAATGGAATTCAATGTGGACAAGTGTCATGTGATCAAGTTTGGTAAAAGTGGAAAAAGACCTGATTGGGATTATAAGTTAGGAAATAAAACCCTATACACATCAGAAAGAGAGAAAGACCCTAGGTGTGATTATCAATAACAGACTATCTCCGGGTGACCACATCAGCGAGAAGGTACGGAACATGTATACACTGCTTGCATATATGAGAATAGCATTCACATACATAAATGAAGACATGCTAAGAAGGATAATAACATCATTCATTGGACCAACCCTGGAATATGCATCAGTAGTCTGGAGTCCTCATCTCAAAAAGCATATAGACAAGATTGAAAAAGTTCAAAGGGCCGCTACAAGATGGATACCAAGCTTAAGGGACCTAAGCTACGAAGAAAGACTAAATAAACTAAATCTACCAACACTACAGGAGAGAAGGAAAAGAGGTGACATGATAATGCTATATAAGTGCATATCAGGAAAGGAGAAAATAGACATAAATGATTACTTAACCCGCCCCGTCCCGACCACTTTCTCACCACTGGTACCTCCCAATCCCGACCATTTTTGGACCCAAATTTTTTTTGCTAAAACTTTCACTTTTGGTCAGAAACAACGGTCAGTCACGAAGAAATTGTTCCCCGGGGTCCATAATTGCCCTAAACAGGTATGCCTTGGTCACACCTGGCACCGTGTTCTCTGTAGGTGGTCTGAGCCTCTAATGTTTTCTATGGTATTATAAGTCTGGGAAACCAATGAAAGTAAGTAGATATGTATTTATTACAAACATAAAAACATGTGATAAAAGAGTAAATTGGATTTTATACAAAAATAGAGGTGAAATAAGCATTGTACCATCGGGCGAACCAAGCGAAATCGGGCAGACTGGTCACGATGAATCGCTAACATTCCTGAATCATGATACATATCATTTTTTCTACTTACATAATACATCTCCAATAACATTATACCATTTTACATTTTATTGAACTGTTTTTATGTATTCACAGGCCTTTCGATAACATTTAGCGTAATGTTAGCGCTTATTTATGTAGTGAGTGAACTCGCTGTGACTTGTTTCAACTCGTATTGTGTTTTTTCAACTTACATAATACTTTCCTAATAACATTATACATTTTTCTACTTTAGAGAACTTTTTTGAGATAGTTTCAGGCCTTATGTAAATATTTAGCATAATAATAGCGCATAATAACACAGAGGGTGAAGTCGCTATGACTACTGTTTCAACTTACAACCTATTTTTGTACTTATATAATACTTCTCCACTAACATTGCACATTTCCACTTGATATAATTGCTATCACATAATTTCAGACCTTACGATTCAACTGAGCGTCATATTATCGCGTACTTACACAGTGAGTGTTATCGCGATATCATTTGTTTCATCTTACACTAGTATTCAACTTATAAATTACCTTACTACTAACATTACAACCTTTTCCACTTTATATAATTCCTATCACATACTTACTGACCAGAATCTTCTACTGAGCGTAATATTTTTGCAGATTTACACAGTGTGTGTACTCGTGACATCAATTATTACAACTTACACTATTTTTCAACTTATACGTTTTATTCATGCTAACATTACACCCGTTTCCACTTAATATTCTTGCTATCACATATTTACTGACCAGAGTGTTATACTGAGCGTCATATTTTTGCAGATTTACACAGTGGGTGTAGTTTTGATATCACTTCTTTCAACTTACACTAATTTTCAACTTATACATTACTTTCCTGAAAACATTACACCCGTTTCAACTTTATATAAGACTTAGAAAATACTGCCTGGCCTTACCATTATACTGAGCGTCATATCGCCATCCCACACAGTTTCAGTAGTGTAGGAAGTTATGGTACTCTCTGAACCATGGCTGAAGGCACAACGCAACATTGGTGGTGGTGGGGGAGGTTGGGGAGGTGGAGAGCGGCGCCTTTCATCACTCACACTTCTCTTCCCTCTCTCTTTTCCTTTACCCTTTCCCTTCCCTTTCCTTCCTTTCCCCACATTCTGGGGCTGTGGGGAGGAAGTTTGGGAATATTGTGTGGCAAAAGACGTGCTGGGGAGTGGCTCCACCTCCTCTCCCCTAGGCCTACGTGCACCACGTGCTCATGCTGCCTCCCTCACACCACTTTCCCTTTCACCCCGCACTCCCGCCACACCTCTTTCCCTTTCACCCCGCGCTTGCCTTCTCGCCCCAGCTTCTGATCCTCGGGGTGAGATTTTTTCCTTCCCCAACCACGAGGCAACATCACGTCCTAAGCCGCCGTCCTCGTCCTCGTCCTCATCAGAATCTCTCTCTAGGGGATGGAGAGAGGTCCGTGCAGGTGGTTTGGGTGCAGGCTGGCCTTCCCTTGCCTTACGATATGTCACATACCGCTTTTTCCAGGGCGAAGGGACCTCCTCACCACTGCTTGTTATTTCTTCCTCTGGCTGGACGTAATCTCGATCCACCACATCATCATCAAGTGGAGAATCACTATCTCCAGTGAAGGCCTCCAGGGCGGATGCTATTTCGTCATCTGAGAGACCTTTCCGTGCCATATCTGACCTGGGTCACTGCTAACAGGTGAGTGACCGAGACAAGGGCGAGCACGGGTCACGCGGGGTCTGGGACGCTGCCCGCCTGGCGGCAGGTAGGGGAGGCTTGGGTAGGTGGGCGAATCGAAAATCTCGCGCGAATTTTGAAAATTGTGGAAATTATGAACCTTGTTATTGCAGGACGTTGAAGTACGTCAACGGGATTGGCAGTGACAAAACGTGAGGACGTGGAAGTACATCTACTGGACGCCGCGGGTTAACATATGGAGAAGCATCAGCAAGAGGACACTGCAAAAAACTGCATAAGAAGAGAGGTGATAAAGACGTAAGGAAATTCAGTTTCCCAAACAGAGCAATTGATCAATGGAATGCACTACCGAATGAAATAGTGTGTGCCAAAACAATTCACAAATTTAAGGATATGTACGATAAATATGGTTTAAGACACGGGACAGTACGAGCTTGACTCATTCCTGTAAAGATACAATTAGGTAAGAACAATTAGGTAAGAACACACACATCAATACCGCAACGCTTCTTTATTTCTTTATAATTATGTCTACAAGTTCGTGCATGCAACTCCACATATAATCTGTGTCCACTGCTGCTCACACTGTTGGCTTGTCATTCCAATAGAGTCCAAGTTTTACTGCCATATGTTAAAATAGGGATCACAGTACATTCATGATTTTGTTTATTTTATTCATATTCACTACTCCATTCACACATGGAGAGGATGGAGAGTGAGAGCTTAAAGAGGGAAGTGTATGTGAGTGAGGTGGAGGGGGGGAGAGGGAGGGGGAGGCCAAGGATGAGATGGAGGAATGGAGAGATATTTGAGAGAGAAGTGTGAGCTGGGAGCAGGGTAGTGAAATGGCGGGGGACAGGGCAACATGGAGGGGATTTGTTTGTGACCACCCCTAACGGGATTAAAGGCGTCTGGCAATAGATGGAAAGACTTTTGCATTCCTTGACACTGTTTTGTGGTAGGTGGGGGCGCTCATCATCCACTCACTCAATGTAGTACAGCTTTAGGTGTCTGCCCTTTCCTCTCTTCCTTCCTTCCTCTTCTGTTTTCTTTCCTTCACTCTTTCCTCTTTCTTCTGCCTACAGGTGACTTTACACTCACGCATCTTTCTTTCCTTCACTCTTTCCTCTTCCTTCTGCTTATGGGTGACTCTACACTGACAAGCCAAAGTGTTTCATGTACACCATGTGGTAATCACATAACCAAATTTAGTACCTGGTGGTTTAGTGGGTAATTAAGGCGCTCCAGTCGGATTGAGCCGGTGTAGGTTTATATCCAAGGAGTGGTTGAGGTTTATTGCTCACATCATGCCATTCATGGATGAGTGAGGCTGGCCACTCTCATCTTAAATGTCAGGACCAATTTGCCTAGCCCAAGGCTCCTACGCTTCTCATGGGGTGGCATAGGATAAGATGATGGATGTCAGTGTGTTCAGGTCATGGGGGCAGCTTCCTTCCCCACTGTACTCTTTCTTATACTTCATCACCTAAACCTGTGTCCTTGTTGCTCCATGTCATCTGTCCATCATGTGGTTTTGCCCCATCAGGAACATAGGGCCCGGGGGCTGATCTACTCAGTTCTGACATTTAAGGCGAGGCTGACCCGCCTCACTGCACCCTCAGTGGCACTGGGAAAACAATAATCCCTAATCCAATATATTACCACTATGCTGGGAATTTGAACCCTGAATTTCCCGAGATGAGAGCCAGGTGGTAATCCACTACACCATGACCAGGTAAAAGTTATCTCACATTGTCACAACCGTGTAACCAATGTCCCTCCACCCCCACTGTGGGCCTGAAGAGGCTGAGATAACCCCCTGGCACTCGGGCAAGTACATGCTTTTAATCTATCCCAAGCACTTACGGCGAGTCCTGTGTGAAGTACAGGTTTCTCTCTTCATTGTGACTCGCCGTAAGTGCTTGGGACAGATTAAAAGCATCTACTTGCCAGAGTGCCAGGGGTTATCTCAACCTCTTCAGCCCACAGTGGGGGTGGAGAGACATTGGTTACAAGATGGTGACAATGTGAGATAACTTTTACCTGCTCGTGGTGTAGTGAATTACTGCCTGGCTCTAATCTGAGAGTCCCGGGTTCGATTCCTGGCATAGTGGTAATATACTGGATAATTTTCTAGTGTAAAGTATAGGTTGCTCTATTTTTAATAACCCCTAACCTTGTCCTGGATGTAAACCCATGCAGCCCCAGCCAGTTGCTGTGCCCTAACCCACTAACCACCAGGAGTCATGTATGGTTACCACCCAGCGTAGTAAAGGATTTCAAGGGTTACAGTAAACTAGCTAACTTTGTGAAGGCACTCACACTGTGTTTCCTGACCAGTCATCGTCACTGTAGTTCTTTCACCGTAACTTAGGTCAGAGTTTTGTCCGTTTATATCTTACTTCACACAGCTAAGTGGCGGAGGAACAATGCTGTGTCTCTTCAGCCATTCCATAGCACTTATTCGTGACTAGCATCATACTGTGTCTCTTCAGCCATTCCATAGCACTTATTCGTGACTAGCATCATACTCTAGTGTTAATCTCTGCTACAACTGAGCATTAATATTAGAGTGATGGCAGTTTTAGGCCAAGTTAGTGTCGAAAGAGTATAGCAGTGACTGACTTCATTCCTCTCAAAGACAGTAACTTTAGTCTTTGCTGTATGTAGTTTCAGACTTCGTTTCATACTCACTTCCAAACTCATTAACTAGGTCTAATATGCAGAGTAAATCGCTAAGAAAGATGTGTTAGGAATTCTCAAGTGTTCGTTGCATTAACACCGGGAGTCTGCGTTGCCATGGAGATATTTGCTTTCCCGTCAACTTCATCTATCCTTACTGGCTAACGAGAGAGAGAGAGAGAGAGAGAGAGAGAGAGAGAGAGAGAGAGAGAGAGAGAGGAGAGACGTCGCTATCATCCTCACTCCGCGGTGACCAGCATAAAAATGGCGATATTTCTATAACTTCACCTGCCAGCTGTGTGTTTTTGGTACAGGCGGGTGTGTATATGGTTATTACAACACTGGATCACTTATGTATCGCCTGTGTACCTGAACAACATAATTTAAGCCAAAAATAATATTCTTTCAGTATTGCCAATATAAGGAGGAAACTTACCATCCCAGTTACACTCTTATGACAAATAAAAACAGCTTTACTTCCTAGTTTGCAATAAAGTGATGGTTTGTATGGTGTTAATACCAGAAGTAACCTATGGTATATCTCCTTTATTTTCTTATTATCCTTGTGTAAAATCCACAGCTGGTCAACAGGTAATGCGTCATGATATGGGAACTGTTGTGTGTCAGTCTGTGCTGGAAAAGGTTCAAGGTTTTGGTTGAACTGCTTCCTTCACGTCAGGTAATCTGTTTTTAAGCAGCAGTTATCATTGATGCGGCTGTCTGGCTGAACCCAAGTGAACACATGCCATGTAACAACATTAACTGGACCATCAGCTGAGTAAATTAAACCCGAGTATTTATGAAAATGCTGGAGCACTGGCAGGTTCGAAGCATGGTTGGTCGAAGTGGTTGGTGTGGTGGATGAAAGAAGGGTGTAGTGCAGAAAGGGAAAATAGGAAAGGATAGGCCAAGACTGGTGCTGTGTGAGAACAGAACATTTGTTAGGGTAGGACAAGACAGGCCAGATGTCAGGCTAAGTTTTACTGTACAAAATATACCAGGTAAAGTGATTGGAAAGGCTCAGGTAAACTTATACCTGCTGTTTCTGTTCTTGGTATCCAAACCTGACAGTCTTTACACAACACCAAGCAATGGAACTTACTGTTTTAATGGTAATATTTTATCGACGTTGGTGTATTTCTGTGTTGTTACTGTTAATTATATATCGTCACCCTCATAATGAAACTGCCTAAGTCATTTTTCAGCGATTTCTGGATTTTTGGCTGAATCAATTCTTCATCACGTGGAGCACCTATTGGTATAGCTGTCTTTGTCAGATCCAGGGTGTGAGTGGTATAAGATGCGCCTTAAGTTTCTGCCTAAGTCATTTATAATTAAGAAAATGAGACAGTTTTTTCTCGATTTCCCGAAAAGTAGAATAAATAACTTAGTTTCTTTATGATGGTGACAATATGCAGAAAGGAGGCATTTTATTGTGTAGTTACGCAGTGTGATTAAAACAGAAAATCTATCTACACTAGCAACATAGTAGGCAAACCCGCTGATTTAGTTCAGCCAAAACCTGTGCTGTATTTATAAATTGTTCTGAACATAAACTGTGTATAAAACTACCTATATATACGTTTATCTTCACACAAGCAACTGATAAATATTTTATAATTTAATCAGTCAATATTAGTGTGATAAAATATGAAAAACAAACCACCTGTCATACAAGATAACTTATGGCGTTTGGTTTATCGTGTATACTGTAGAATCCTTTATGAATACCTCCCTAAAGCTCTCACAACACCCACGGGCCATATTTGTAAATTATCCTATGCCTAAGTTCCATATAAGATTCATTGACTACAATTTATCTCCATTCATAACGCTACCAAACACTTTAAAATCGAACTAAGTGAGCATTACATTGAAAAATACAAAAGACAAATGTATTTCTGATACTTCACTGCTGTAGGAATGTGTTTATTGTAAGAAATGCCTAGGATGCTTTGTGGATGTGGCTGGCATAGTTCCCAGATCAGTGTATTACGGGATGACGAGTTTACGAAGATTTACATCACCTGTAGCCATGTATTAAACACAGTAACGTAAGAATTAAATACTTTACGAGATATTAGGGGAACAAGACGTCTTAATTTACCACAAACTAGAAACCTGAGTTTGTTTTTAAGACCGACGTGGGATGATGGTATTAGTGGGTAACTTGACACCATTGTAAGAGTATTATTTTTGCCTTATATAAACTTGTTCAGGCATAAACATGATATATAACTGATATCAGAGTTGTAATATACTTGTACCCACACGCCTGTACCAAAGAAACAAGCATGGATGTTACGTTTGTGGAAATATCGTCATTTTTATATGGGCCACCGAGGAGAGGGGCTAAGCGAGATACTGTGTGCTCGCTCTCGCTCTACGTCAGGGGTTGCCACACAGAGGGCCGCGTGAGGGATTTGGATATTTCAGGGAGATTTATACAGACATGGTTAAATAATGGCCAAAGTATCATTTTTTATGATGTTCCTTATACTTATTATTTTATGACCAAATGCTTTTTAGATTTCTATCTGGGCGTAATGGGAGTAAGGATAGTGTTTTGGATCTCAGATACTGTATAATAATGATACATAAAAATACAACATTTTATAAGAGTGTATTAGGAGTATGGATAGTGTTTTGGATCTCAGATACTAAATAATAATGATATATAAAAATACAGCATTAAAATATTGCCAAACCTTTATAAGTATCTCTATAACATCGCTAGAATTCCTGCCGTTACACTGTACACTGAACTGCTAAATGGAAGTATATAACTCTAGACTCTACAATTTAATTATTTAAACTATACCTCCCCCCTCCCCGAAGAGTTTATGGCATGGACGTCTCTGCTGTTGGCGGGAAAGTCTATGATCTCCATGGCAACGCAGACTGACGGTGGTATTATCTCCATGGCAACACAGACTGACGGTGGTATTATCTCCATGGCAACGCAGACTCACGGTGGTATTAGCTCCATGGCAACGCAGACTCACGGTGGTATTATCTCCATGGCAACACAGACTGACGGTGGTATGATCTCCATGGCAACACAGACTCACGGTGGTATTATCTCCATGGCAACGCAGACTCACGGTGGTATTATCTCCATGGCAACGCAGACTGACGGTGGTATTATCTCCATGGCAACACAGACTCACGGTGGTATTATCTCCATGGCAACACACTCACGGTGGTATTATCTCCATGGCAACACAGACTCACGATGGTATTATCTCCATGGCAACACAGACTCACGGTGATATTATCTCCATGGCAACACACTCACGGTGGTATTATCTCCATGGCAACGCAGACTCACGGTGGTATTATCTCCATGGCAACGCAGACTCACGGTGGTATTATCTCCATGGCAACGCAGACTCAGGTTGGTATTATCTCCATGGCAACGCAGACTCACGGTGGTGTTATCTCCATGGCAACGCAGACTCACGGTGGTATTATCTCCATGGCAACGCAGACTCACGGTGGTATTATCTCCATGGCAACACAGACTCACGGTGGTATTATCTCCATGGCAACACAGACTCACGGTGGTATTATCTCCATGGCAACGCAGACTCACGGTGGTATTATCTCCATGGCAACGCAGACTCACGGTGGTATTATCTCCATGGCAATGCAGACTCACGGTGGTATTATCTCCATGGCAATGCAGACTCACGGTGGTATTATCTCCATGGCAACGCAGACTCACGGTGGTATTATCTCCATGGCAACGCAGACTCACGGTGGTATTATCTCCATGGCAACGCAGACTCACGGTGGTATTATCTCCATGGCAATGCAGACTCACGGTGGTATTATCTCCATGGCAATGCAGACTCACGGTGGCATTATCTCCATGGCAATGCAGACTCACGGTGGTATTATCTCCATGGCAATGCAGACTCATGATGTTACTCCAACTGGCTTGTATTTCCTAACACCTCTACCTTTGCGACAATCTGCACTCCACACTTCAGTATCTTTATGCAAGTTACTGATATTAACTCTATTTATATTAAATCAGTATAATTAATACACAAGACAATGTCATGGTTTTATAGTCAGAATAAATAAAAGACAGGTGCGACGAAACCTACTATAGGCTATGCCACATTAACTAATTAATCAGCATATAACATCTGGTTAATTAGTTTGTGTGTGTGTGTGTGTGTGTGTGTGTGTGTGTGTGTGTGTGTGTGTGTGTGTGTTCTTACCTAATTGTTCTTACCTAATTGTATCTTTACAAGAATGAGTCAAGCTCGTACAGTCCCATGTCCTAAACCACATTTATTGTACATATCCTTAAAATGGTGAATTGTTTTGGCACACACTATTTCATTCGGTAGTGCATTTCACTGATCAATTGCTCTATTTGGGAAATTAAATTTCCTTACGTCTTTATCACCTCTCTCTTTTGCAGTTTTTTGCAGTGTCCTCTTGCTGATGCTTCCCCATACGTTAAGTAATCATTTATGTCTATTCTCTCCTTCCCTGATATGCATTTATATAGCATAATCATGTCACCTCTTTTCCTTCTCTCCTGTAGTGTTGGTACATTCAGTTTATTTAGTCTTTCTTCGTAGCTTAGATCCATTAAAGTTGGTACCCATCTTGTTGCAGCCCTTTGAACTTTTTCAATCTTGTCTATGTGATTTTTGAGATGAGGACTCCAGACTACTGATGCATACTCCAGGGTTGGTCTGATGAATGATGTTACTATCCTTCTTAGCATGTCTTCATTTATGTATGTGAATGCTATTCTCATATTTGGAAGCAGTGTATACATGTTCCGTACCTTCTCACTGATGTAGTCAGCCGGAGGTAGTCTGTTACTGATAATCACACCTAGGTCCTTCTCTCTTTCTGATGTGTGTAGGGTTTTATTTCGTAACGTATAATCCCAATCAGGTCTTTTACCACTTATACCAAACTTGATTACATGACACTTGTCCACATTGAATTCCATTTGTCATGTATTACTCCATTCATGAAGTTTATTTAATTCTTCTTGTAGCTCCCTACAAGAGTCTGTGTTAGTAATTCTCCTTTGTATTTTTGCATCATCTGCAAACATATTCAGATAGCTCTCATTTCCAGTGTTACTGTCTGTATCATTTATGTACACTAAAAACATGATTGGTGCCAGCACTGACCCCTGTGGTACTCCACTAGTCACTTCTTTCCATGATGAGTAATTTCCCCTTAGTACTGTTCTCATTTCTCTTCTTATGAGAAAATCTTGCATCCAACAATACAGTTTGCCTCGAATTCCTCCTTGATGGTACTGTTTCCACAAAAGTCTTTGGTGTGGTACTGTGTCAAATGCTTTCTTGAAATCTAAATAGATACTGTCCACCCATCCTTCTCTTTCCTGTAATGTGTCTGTTACTCTGTCATGGTAGCTCAACAGATTAGTAACACATGATTTTCCTTTTCTGAAGCCAAACTGTCTTTCTGTTATCATATTGTGTTCTTCTAGATGATTTACCCAAGCTTTTCTTATAAGCTTTTCTAATACCTTGCTTACAACACTGGTTAGTGATACTGGTCTGTAGTTGAGTCATGGATTTTGTCTATTCCCTTTCTTGAATAAGGGAACAATGTTTGCTTTCTTCCAAATATCAGGTAGTTTACCTTGACTGAATGATTTCTTGAAAATTAAAAATAATGGTTTACTTAACTCCTTTGCACATTCACGTAGTACCCAACATGAAATTTCATCAGGACCATTTGCTTTTCCTTTGTCTTATTTACTTAGCTCCTCCTGTATTACTTTTTCTGATGTTTGTATACCTGGTAGTATGTGTGAGCATGCATGTTCCACATAATCCCTCTAAAAAATTTTTTTTCCTCTGTAAAAACTGATTGGAATTTCTTGTTTAGTGCTTCACAAATATCCTTCTCTTGTGTACAGGTGATTCCCTCGTCCGTAATGGATTGTATTTTATCTTTTACTTTGGTTTTGCTTCTGATGTTGCTGTAAAATAGGTTCGGTTGATCACTACTTTTATTTATGAAGTCCTCCTCAAACTGTTTTTGGGCTTCCCTCCTTATTCTTGTACAATCGTTTTTGCCTGTTTGTAATTATTATATACCCTTTCACTATTATGCCTTCTGTATCTATTCTACAACAAATCTCTTCTTTCTTTTGATTTTTTACATTCTGTATTGAACCATTTCTTTATTTTTTCTGCTTCTTTGTGCTGTGGGATATACTTCTGGACTCCTATTTCATAAAGTTCATAGAATTTTCTATACATAACATTTAAATCTTGTCCTCTAAGCTCCTTTCCCCAATCAATTTCTAAGAAGTACTTCTTTAGGTCATGATAGTTTCCCTTTTTATAGTTTAGGCTCTTCTTGTAACTTTCATTCCTGTGAACTACGTCATATACAATCCTGAAGTTGCAATTTAGTACTGCATGGTCGCTTTTGCCGAAATGAGGGTGGTATATTAAATTGTCAATATCGTTTTCTTGCCTAGTAAATATGAGATCTAGCATTGAGGGTACATCGAGTCCTCTTTTTCTGGTGCTTTCCCTTACATGTTGCGTTAGGAAAAACTCTTGCACGAGATCCAGGAGCTTTTGGTCCCAACAGCTTTCTTGGCTTATTATATCTAGAGTATTCCAATTTATATTTGTATTAAAATCTCCAGTTAGTAAAATTCTTTCCGATTTCTCTTCCATTTTATGTAGTAATGATCTTAAACTCTGAATTGTATTCTCTGCCAAGTCCTCATACTCGTCTCTTTCCCATGTGTTTGACTTGAATGGCATGTACAAAATGGCTACAATTACTTTCCCCTCAGATGTATTGATCTCTACTGCAATCAGTTCTCCTTGTGAGGGTATATCTAGTTCTATTTCTTTTACTTTTAGATTTTTCTTAGTTAATATTATAATTCCTCCTCCTTTCTTTTAGTTCCTATCTCTTCTAAATATATTATATTCCTCTAAGTTTAGGATGTCATTTGATAGCCTTGGTGTTAATTTTGTTTCAGTTAGGCATATTATATGTGGTCCATTTTCTCTACAATCATTCATCTCTAATAATTTAGATACCATTCCATCCACATTTGAGTACATCAACTTAATCATCTTGTTTATATACTTGTCATGACGTGGTTCTTCTACCTTCCTCCCTTTTATTCCCTCCTGTTTATGTACCACTTTCGTACCTGCAATCCTATTACTCTGTAAAAAATGTATTCTTCTCCTCTTCTGATCTTCCCTCATTTTTTATTTTTGCTTCCTCCCTCTTCTCTTTCAGGAATTCCAGTTCCTCTTGTGTTAGGCATCTTTTTATCCATACATTTTTGAACTCCTCTTTTTCCATAAGATTCTTTGCATTTTTTAGTATCTCCTCCACGGTGTTTACACTCTGGAAGGGGTCTTGACTTGCTTCTCTCGTATTTCCCTAACCTTTTGTGTTCCTCTATGTCTTTACTACTGATTTCTTCTGATACTTCTTTCAAATATGCTCATTACATTTGCCATCTCCTATTTGTCTCTTGAGATCTTGTTTTTTACTTCTTCCTCTTGAATACCAGTTTATATCTACTGAATCTCTGACTAACTTTGGATTGTTTTGGATTATTCTTTTCACTTCCTTTTTAATGTTTTTTTCTTCCACCCTTGTTTCCAAGTCTTTCTTTACTTTCACCATTTCAGCATAAGTGATTTCCACATCATTTTTGTAGCTTTACACAGCTTCATTCACCTGTGTTATCTTCTCAATATCACTGCTCTGGTCTATCACACTGCTTACTTGCCTAATTGTCTGTGTATCATTTTTGAACTCTTCCATAATACTCTTGTGGTTGATTACTGTACTTATCATTTCACTAATTTTTCTTCTAAGTGAACCCAGTTTTACTGTCAGCTCATCTATGGTTATGTCTTTCTTGTTGACCTCGCTTCCTAATTTTCCTATTTCTTGCTTTTCCAAGTGCATCTGTTTCTTAATTTCATTAATCTCATTTTGAAAAGCCATCTTTAGCCTGTGTACTCGTTCCACCAGTTTATTGTGAGTCTCCATTTCAACCAGTTCTTGGTAGAAATCATTGTCCTGCTTTCTACCTTTATCCCTTTTCTTTTCCAAATTTGCTTTACTAATGTATGTGGTCATTTTGCAGTACTAAAAGCACATATGGTACTTACATTCCCTGGGGCAGTTGTAGACTAAACAAACGATCAGTTGATTGTGTGCATTCTTACTCTAGTTTGTTTTCTTTTCTGTCTGAACAAGTCCTACTTAAAACTTCTTCTTTTTTTTTTTTCTTTTTTTTTAAACAGAGTTTGGCACATATAAAGATACTAATTTAGGTGATGCCACTGGCCAAGTTGGCCATTTATGGAGCGATGGCGGCGTGCATCTGGTCTCCTCGGTGCCTTCTGTGTGTGTGTGTGTGTGTGTGAAAGAAGTCTGGATGTAAATGTGGGAAAGACTAAGAAATCTTGCGATTGGGAGGAATGAAGTGATGGAGTGTTTGTGATGCTGCAGGATTAGGATATGAATTAGGTGTGTGCCTTTAATACACTGCCAACTCACCTGAAGGGATCTTGTGTTGATGTGATGGCCTAGACTGCTGGTGTGGGCGTGGTAGTGTGCATGGTGAATTGAGCATGAATAGTATATCTAGTAACTGACCACAGATTTACTCAGCACACACACACACACACACACACACACACAGGGAGTCATCAGATGCAGACGTCCAACATCGGCGCTCCGTACCAAACCAACAAAGCTAGTGGCATTACCTAAATTAGTATCTTTGTATGAGTCAAGCTCTGTACCAGGTTAGACTAAATGATTTTTCAATATTAAAAGGAAAAAAATAATAAGTTTAAACAAGACTTGTTCAAACAGAAAAGAGAACCACGAGGAAAAAAATGCGCTGAGTCAGCTGGGTTTGTTTAGACTACAGCAATGCGGGGAAAGTGTACATGCTCTGTAAGTACATACTCTGTTCTTTTAGTATTGCAATATGGATACATACTTTAGTAAAACGAATTTGGAAAAGAAAAGGGATAAAAGTAAAAAGCAAAATGACGATTTCTACCAAGAACTGGTTGAAGTGGAGACTCACAATAGACTGGTTGAACGTGTACACAAACTAGAAATGGCTTTCAAAAATGAAATTGATGAAATAAAGAAGAGAATGCACTTGCAAAAGGAAGAGATAGAAAAACTAGGAAGGGAGGCCAATAAGAAAGACACAACTATCAGTGAACTAACAGTGGAATTGAATACGCTTAGGAAGAAAGTGAGTGAAATGGCAAGTACAGTAGTCAATCACGAGAGTGTTATGGACGAGTTCAAAAATGACACAGAGACAATTAGGCAAGCAAGCAGTCTTATGGACCAGAGCAGTGATATTGAGGAGAAGATAACACAGGTGAATGAAGCTGTGCAAAGCTACAAAAATGATGTAGAAACCACGTATGCTGAAATGGTGAAAGTAAAAAAAGACTTAGAAACAAGAGTGGAGGATGAAAAACATTAAAAAGGAAGTGAAAAGAATAATCTAAAACAATCCAAAGTTAGTCAGAGATTCAGTAGAGATAAACAAATCTATAGTAATCACTGGTATAGAAGAGGAAGAACTAAAAAACAGGATCACAAGAGACAAAAAGGAGATGGCAAATGTAATGAGCTCACTGAAAGAAGTATCAGAGGAAATCTGTAGTAAAGACATAGAGGAACACAAAAGGTTAGGGAAATACGAGAAAAGCAAGACAAGACCTCTAAAGGTGACTTTCCAGAGTGTAAACACTGTGGAAGAGATACTAAAAAATGCAAAGAATCTTATGGAAAAAGAGGAGTTCAAAAATGTATGGATAAAAAGATGCCTAACACAAGAGGAACTGGAATTAAAGCAAAAACAAAAAATGAGGGAAGATCAGAAGAGGAGAAGAAATTTTTTTTACAAAGTAATAGGATTGCAGGTACGAAAGTGGTACACAAACAGGATGGAAGAAAAAGGAGGAAGGTAGTAGAACCATGTCATGACAAGTATATAAACAAAATGATAAAGTTGATATATTCAAATGTGGATGGAATGGTATCAAAATTACTAGAGATGAATGATTATGTCAGAGAAAATGAACCACAAATAATATGCCTAACTGAAACAAAATTAACACCAAGGATATCCAATGACATACTAAACTTAGAGGAATACAGTATATGGAGAAGAGACAGAAATTTAAAAAAAAGGAGGAGGAATTATAATATTAACTAAGAAAAATCTAAAAGTCAAGGAAATAAACTTAGATATACCATCACAAGTAGAACTGATTGCAGTAGAGATCAACACATCTGAAGGTAAAGTAATTGTAGCCAATTTGTACATGCCACCCAGATCAAACACATGGGAAAGAGACGAATATGAGGACCTGGCACAGAGTACAATTCAAAGTATAAGATCATTACTACATAAAATGGAAGAGAAATCAGAAAGAATTATACTAACTGGGGATTTCAATACAAATATAAATTGGAATACTCTAGATATAATTAGCCAAGAAAGCTGTTGGGACCAAAAGCTCCTGGATCTCGTGCAAGAGTTTTTCCTAACACAACATGTGAGGGAAACCACCAGAAAAAGAGGACTTGATGTACCTTCAGTGCTAGATCTAATATTTACTAGGCAAGAAAATGACATTGACAGTTTAATATATCACCCTCCACTCGGCAAAAGCGATCATGCAGTACTAAATTATAACTTCAGGATGGCATATGACATAGTAAACAGCAATGACAGTTACAAAAAGAGCCTAAACTATAAAAAAGGAAATTATCAAGACCTAAAGAAGTATTTCTTAGAAGTTGATTGGGAAAATGAGCTTAGAGGACAAGATTTAAATGCTGTATATAAAAAATTCTGTGAATTTTATGAAATAGGAGTCCAGAAATACATCCCACAGCACAAAGAAGCAGATAAGAAAATACAGAAATGGTTCAATACAGAATGTAAAAAATCAAAAGAAAGAAGAGATTTGTTGTGAAATAGATACAGAAGACATAATAGTGAAAGGGCGTATAATAATTACAAACAGGCAAGAAACGATTATACAAGAATAAGGAGGGAAGCCCAAAAACAGTTTGAGGAGGATATAATAAATAAAAGTAGTGATTAACCAAAGCTGTTTTACAGCTATATCAGAAGCAAAACCAAAGTAAAAGATATAATACAATCCATTACGGACGAGGGAATCACTTATACACAAGAGAAAGATATTTGTGAAGCACTAAATAAGAATTTCCAATTAGTTTTTACAGAAGAAATAAATTTTGAGAGGGACTATGTGGAACACGCATGTCCACACATACTACCAGATATACAAATAGCAGAAAAAGTAATACAAGAGGAGTTAAGTAGATTAGACAGAGGAAAAGTAAGTGGTCCTGATGAAATTTCATGTTGGGTATTACGAGAATGTGCAAAGGAGTTAAGTAAACCATTATTTTTAATTTTCAAGAAATCCTTGAGTCAAGGTAAACTACCTGATATTTGGAAAAAAGCAAATATTGTCCCCTTATTCAAGAAAGGAAATAGACAAAATCCACTCAACTACTGACCAGTATCACCGACCAGTGTTGTAAGCAAGGTATTAGAAAAGCTTATAAGAAAAGCTTGGGTAAATCATCTAGAAGAACACAATATGATAACAGAAAGACAGTTTGGTTTCAGAAAAGGAAAATCATGTGTTACTAATCTGTTGAGCTACTATGACAGAGTAACAAACACAATACAGGAAAGGGAAGGATGGGTGGACAGTATCTATTTAGATTTCAAGAAAGCTTTTGACACAGTACCACACCAGACTTTTATGGAAACTGTACCATCAAGGAGGAATTCGAGGCAAACTGTTTTGTTGGATGCAAGACTTTCTCATAAAAAGAGAAATGAGGACAGTACTAAGAGGATACTACTCATCATGGAAAGAAGTGACTAGTGGAGTACCACAGGGTTCAGTGCTGGGACCAATCATGTTTTTAGTGTATATAAATGATATAAACAGTAACACTGGAAATGAGAGCTATCTGAATATGTTTGCAGATGATGCAAAAATACAAAGGAGAATTACTAGCACAGACTCTTGTAGGGAGCTACAAGAAGAATTAAATAAACTTCATGAATGGAGTAATACATGGCAAATGGAATTCAATGTGGACAAGTGTCATGTAATCAAGTTTGGTAAAAGTGGAAAAAGACCTGATTGGGATTATAAGTTAGGAAATAAAACCCTATACACATCAGAAAGAGAGAAAGACCTAGTGTGATTATCAATAACAGACTATCTCCGGCTGACCACATCAGCGAGAAGGTACGGAACATGTATACACTGCTTGCAAATATGAGAATAGCATTCACATACATAAATGAAGACATGCTAAGAAGGATAATAACATCATTCATTAGACCAACCCTGGAATATGCATCAGTAGTCTGGAGTCCTCATCTCAAAAAGCATATAGACAAGATTGAAAAAGTTCAAAGGGCCGCTACAAGATGGATACCAAGCTTAAGGGACCTAAGCTACGAAGAAAGACTAAATAAACTTAATCTACCAACACTACAGGAGAGAAGGAAAAGAGGTGACTTGATAATTCTATATAAGTGCATATCAGGGAAGGAGAAAATAGACATAAATGATTACATAACATATGGAGAAGCATCAGCAAGAGGACACTGCAAAAAACTGCATAAGAAGAGAGGTGATAAAGACGTAAGGAAATTCAGTTTCCCAAACAGAGCAATTGATCAATGAAATGCACTACCGAATGAAATAGTGTGTGCCAAAACAATTCACAAATTTAAGGATATGTACGATCAATATGGTTTAAGACACGGGACAGTACGAGCTTGACTCATTCCTGTAAAGATACAATTAGGTAAGAACAATTAGGTAAGAACACACACACACACACACACTGATCTGTATACTGTTTCCTTCTACCAATGTATTTTGTTATCTGACTCCTCCTACCAGCAAACGATTTTATTCAGTTTAATACGGCAAGTCCTCATTCCTTAGTAGAGGAAGTTCTTTTAGGCTGTATCCGACTCTTTCAGTTATAAAAGCGTATCCTAAAGTCATTGGAAAAGCAACAACAAAATATCTGACCAGCATCTGGAGTTACGTGGAGTGACAGACGGACGAGGAAGTGAGGGAGCTCTGTGGTGTTGATGTGGATGTCGTAAAAGCATTAGGAGAAATATTTTGAGATGGTTTGGCCATGTGGAAAGGATGGAAGATGAAAGACTAACTAGGAGTGCGTGTGAGTGCGGTGGAGATGGAGGGAAAGGGAAAGGGAGACCGAGGATGAGATGGAGGGATGGAGAAGGGGAGGATGAGATGGAGGGATGGAGTAGAGGAGGATGAGATGGAGGGATGGAGTAATGGAGGATGAGATGGAGGGATGGAGCAAAGGAGGATGTGAGGTGCAAGGACAGTAAAGATGCCAGACGACAGAATATGTCTTTCTGGACATCCCTTACGAGATTACGGCGTATGGAGATATAGACACAGATAGATAGGCTAGATAAACAGATAAAAGACAAATAGATATAGACAGACAGGCACACAAAGATTGAGACTGGTAGATACATACTGTCACGTAGGTAAAGTCATGATTCTCCAAGCTATATATAAAGATAGGTATTCCATCCACACCTACAGCCTATCACTCATTTTATTCTTCCTATCTTTCAACGATATTGTTTAACTTGGCTTGTTACTGACGCTGGTCTCTTTAGATTTCCTAACAGCTTATCCTTAGTAACTTATTCCAATGTTACACATTAACTTCCTCTCGTATGTTATTTATCTCGTCTGACATCAACTGTTGTGCTAACATTACAAGAAGATAATAAAGCATAATGAGCAGAGTAAATCACTACGGAAGAAGTGTTTCTAAATCAATATATTTCACCTAAACCTTATAGTACATGTTAGTTATGCGATTTCAGTGTTCGTGTGTGTAATGCTAGGTGAAAAAGGCCCGACTCCTCGGTCCTAAAGCACCTAACGGAGCTTAGTGCAATGAAAGAGAGGCAGGACACAAAAACTTCAGGCAATAGCCTTTACACGTATATTACCACAGTCAGACACAGGACAAAAACAGCAGATATTACAACACAATATATGACATAGAAATAACACCTTAACTAAGATATTAGTATCACGCAGGATACCGACTTAACCAATACTATTGCTAATACAGTAATTCTGATGTACAGGTATACAGAGAACACGGGGGCACGTTGTAGCGTGGGGGGGAGGGACTTACACGGGGGCGAGGGGAGAAGGACTCGTGACGGACCAGAACAGAGTTATAGTAATATTTAGAGAGGGTAGGTATTATTAGTTCAAACTTAGTCTCATCTGAGAGAAAAAGGGGTTTGACATTTGACTCTATCTCTCGTTTATGTTTACGCTAGTTGTTGGGAGGAGATTCATTAGGAAATAAGGGAGTGGAGGGACACTGAATATTCACTGTGTTTATGTTAATATAAACGGGAGGATATAATTCAGACTTTCTCTATTATTTCCTGGTAACAAGGAACATGGGAATATTTTCACCACAAAAGGTTACTCGGGGGAAGAGTCTTTCTGGTTTACAAGGGCGTCACTGGTGAGTCGGATTCCTCAGAACTTACTGTACTCGTTCTTACTCATCCACCCGTGATTTCACTCGCCCCAATATTGGACATACATTAAGTCACAGAATCGCTGTGACCTGTTTCTAGGGCAACGTCACACTTAATATAATTTCACTTCACTAGTTCTGGGGCAACACCACACTTAACATAATTCACTCATGTAGTGGGGGCGGTGGGGAGACACGCCGGCGACTACTTGGCCAGACTAGGGGCACCGCCAAGGGAGGGCGTGCCGAGAGGGCACGAGACGGCTCGCAGGGCGTCTTCTCGCGTCCAGGGCTACAGGTGGCACAGGAGCTCACAGTCTCCTGGCTAGGGTCAGGGGTGTGGCCCTCGGGGCTGGGGCCAAACAGGTCCAAGAGTCTCTGGCTCAGGTTCCGGCCGGAGGTGGAAGTCTTACGCCGCCGTTTGGGCGTGGAGAGGTCTCGCCTGGATGTCCTGGGGAGGGCCTGGAGTGTCTGAGGGCTGCAGTCCCAGAGTCGAGGGGCGCCGTCAGGGAGGGACTGCGGCACCGACCTGAACTAGGGTCCATCAGGTGGGTCTTCTCCAGGGCCAGGCATAGAGACCAGAGGCCGGGGGTTGTCGTTAGGCCTCGCGGGATCTCTCTGGTGCTGAAGGTCCGGGCATCTGCCTCATGCAGGGGCGATGACTCTGACAATACCTCCTTTTGGCCGTTGGGCCCGGCAATTGGCCGTGGCAGCCCAGGGGCGCAACTATGGGGCGCCAAGGCCCGGCAATCGGCCGTGGCCTGTGTGGGGGAGTCAGCGCACCTCTGGTCTCCTCTGGAGCGGCAATAGGCCATCCCCTTCTGCAGGAGGGTGGAGCGATCATAGGCCGTCTCAGGGGTAGGGCCTTCGGAGCAGCAATTGGCCGTCTGGCGAAGGTGGGAGCGGCAGTAGGCCATCTCCTCCTGCGGGAGGGTGGAGCGGCAATAGGCCGTCTCCGGGGCAGCACCTACAGAGCGGCAATAGGCCGTCTCCTTCAGCAGGAGGGAGGAGCAGCAATAGGCTGTCTCAGGGGCAGCATCTTCAGAGCGGCAATAGGCCATCTCCTTCAGCAGGAGGGAGGAGCGGCAATAGGCTGTCTCCTGGGCCAGAAGAGATGAGCAGTAATAGGCCGTCTCGAGGGAAACACCTTCAGTGCAACGCTTGGCCGACTGACGAAGGCGGGAGTGGCAGTAGGCCGTCTCCAGAGGGGCTCTGTCAGGAACTGAGATATCAGCTCCACCCTGGGCTGATCCGGCAATCCCACTCCCCGAAGGTAGTGTCCTCCTCCTGCTAGGGTGGCGATGCAACGGTTGGGTGTTATAAGGGCACACTGCCTGGGCTGCCGTATGCCGTTGTCGCATGGGGTCCCCTGGTGTGGATGCGGCTAGTCCGTGGGGTCCGGGTAGGGGTGTCGGTGCTTTTCTGGGGGCACTATGCTGTTCTTCTCTCACCTTGTTTTCAGGGGCACTATTTTGTAAGTCACGCATTTCAGTGTGAATAACTTAAAGATGCTACTGAGGTGTCATGTTCAGAATAAATTGCTAAGGAAGACGTGTTACGAACCTCTCGGCCCGTTGGGAGTATGAGGGAGAATCTGCGTTGCCATGGATACCACTGGTGTTCCCCCTAACACGAGCGACGTCGCTGTCATCCTCACTCTGCGGTGACCAGCAAAAAATGGTGATATTTCTATAACTTCACCTGCCAGCTGTATGTTTTTGGTACAGGCAGGTGTGTATATGGTTATTACAACACTGGATCACTTATGTATCGCCTGTGTACCTGAACAACATTATTTAAGCCAAAACCAATATTCATTCAGTGTTGCCAGTACAAGGAGGAAATGTACCATCCCAGTTACACTCTTAAGACAAATAAAAACAGTTTTATTTTCTAGTTTGTGACAAAGTAATGGTTTGTACTGTGTTAATATCAGCAGTAACGATATTTTCTGTCCCATAGCTCCTATACTTTCTTATTATCCTTTTGCTAAAAATCCACATCTGGTCAACAGGTAATCCAGTCATGATATGGGAACTGTTGTGTTAGTCTGTGCTGAAAAAGGTTCAAGCTTTTGGTTGAACTGCTTCCTTCACGTCAGGTAATGTGTGTTTAAGCTGCATTTATCATTGATGCGGCTGTCTGGCTGAACCCAAGTGAACACATGTCATGTAACAACATTAACTGGACCATCAGCTGAGTAAATTAAACCCAAGTATTTATGAAAATGCTGGAGCACTGGCAGGTTCGAAGCATGGTTGGTCGAAGTGGTTGGTGTGGTGGATGAAAGGAGGGTGTAGTGCAGAAAGGGAAAATAGGAGAGGATAGGGCACTACTGATGCCGTGTGAGAACAGAACATTTGTTAGGGCAGGATAAGACAGGCCAGATGTCAGGCTAACTATTACTGTACAAAATATACCAGGTAAAGTGATTGGAAAGGCTCAGGTAAACTTATACCTGCTGTTTCTGTTCTTGGTATCCAAACCTGACAGACTCAACACAACACCACCAAGTAATGGAACTTACTGTTTTAATGGTAATATTATTTTAGCTGCGTTGATTTATTTCTGTACCACTGCTGTTAACTGTGTATGCAGGAAGGAGGCATTTTATTGTGTAGTTACGCAGTGTGATTAAAACAGAAAATCTATCTACACTAGCAACACATTAGGCAAACACGCTGATTTGGTTCAGCCAAAACCTGTGCTGTATTTATAAACTGTTCTAAAAATAAACTGTATATATAATTGCCTATACAGTATATACGTTTATCTTCAACCAGGCCACTGATAAACATTTTATAATTTAATCAGTCAATATTAGTGTGATAAAATATGAAAAACAAGCCACCTGTCATACTAGATAACTTATAGCGTTTAGTTTATCATGTATACTGTAGGATCCTTTATGAATACCTCCTAAAGCTCTCACAATACACATGCGCCATAGTTATAAATTATCCTATGCCTAAGTTCCATATAAGATTCATTGACTACAGTTTATCTCCATTCATAACGCTACCAAACACTTTACAATCGAACCAAGTGAGCATTACAGTGAAAAATACAAAAGACAAATGTATTTCTGATACTTCACTGCTGTAGGAATGTGTTTATTGTAAAAACGCCTAGGATGCTTTGTGAATACGGCTGGCATATTTCCCAGATCACAGTGTATTACGGGTTCAGAGAAGTGTACAACACCAGTAGCTGTGTATTAAAGACAGTAACGTAAGAATGAAATATTTTACATATTACTAAGACAATATGATGCTTTAATTTTCTACAAACTAGAAACCTGAGCTGTGTTCATATGTTTTTAAGACCAAAGTGGGATGATGGTATCGGTCAGTAACTTGGCACCATTGGAAGAGTATTATTTTTGCATTAAATAAACTTGTTCAGGTATATACGTGATAGATATCTGACATCAAAGTTGTAATATACTTGTACCCACCAAAGAAACAGGCATGGATGTTACGTTTGTGGAAATATCGTCATTTTTATGTGAGCCACCGAGGAGAGAGGATGAGCGGGATGCGAAATTTTTTTTCCTGCCCAGTTCCGTCACTTTGCACATATGGCAACGTTGCCCTGTGTTTAGTTTGGCAACGCCGCGCAGCAATGAACCATTTGGCTGGTCACTCAGTGTAGTTACCCTTAAGCAGAAGGAAGAAGAAAGAGCGAAGGAAAGAAAGAGAGAAGAGGGAATGTAAAGTCAACCACAGGCAGTTGGAAGAGGAAAGAATGAGGAAAAGAAAGACAGAAAAGGAAGGAAAGAAAAGAGGAATGTGCAGACGCCCAAAAGCACTACATCGAGTGAGTGGATGGTGAGCGCCCCACTCTTCCCTGTATTAAAACTCTTCCTTGTATTATTTAGAACTCTTTCTTGTATTAAAACACACACAACAAACGAAAAAACAATGCAACACTTTTATATCACACAAAGCTATCTATCAGTCTATCTATTGCTCTATCACACAAAGCTATCTATCAGTCTATCTATTGCTCTATCACACAAAGCTATCTATCAGTCTATCTATTGCTCTATCACACAAAGCTATCTATCAGTCTATCTATTGCTCTATCACACAAAGCTATCTATCAGTCTATCTATTGCTCTATCACACAAAGCTATCTATCAGTCTATCTATTGCTCTATCACACAAAGCTATCTATCAGTCTATCTATTGCTCTATCACACAAAGCTATCTATCAGTCTATCTATTGCTCTATCACACAAAGCTATCTATCAGTCTATCTATTGCTCTATCACACAAAGCTATCTATCAGTCTATCTATTGCTCTATCACACAAAGCTATCTATCAGTCTATCTATTGCTCTATCACACAAAGCTATCTATCAGTCTATCTATCTTTGCCAGACGCATTCATCTGGGAAGGAGAGGCCACGAACAAAATCACCACCTCATCCTTGGTCTCCTTCCCCATATCTCATGAACATTATATCTCACTCTGTCCTCTGCCATCACGCTGCCCTCCTCTTACCCACACCATCCAAATTCCTATACCTTTACCCCGTCCCTCCACCTCATCCTTGGTCTCCTTCCCCTGTATCTCATCAACATACTTTCATTTACTCTGTTCATTTATCTTGTCCTAAAACTGTCACCTCTCCATCAGGAATGCCCGGTTGTAACAATAGATTACAACCAGATACACAGTCAGTCATCAGTAAGTGCTAAGAAAAGAATGTACAGCCATTTGCACCTAAAAATGCCCTATCTCCATCCTGAATGCCCGCTTGTACTAACTATAGAGCCCCACTAGAGTATGATGCTAGTCACGAAGAAGTGCTACGAAAGGGATGTAGAGCCACAGCAGTCTTTCTCTGCCACTGAGCTACGTGAAATAAGCTACAAGATAACCAACACCTGGGCTAAGTTAAGGTGAAACAATGTCATGATGCTAGTCATGAAGAAGTGCTATGAGTGATGTACAGCCACAGCATTGTCTTTTTCTGCCAATCAGCTGTGTGAAATAAGCTGTACAATGACGACAATTTGGGCCATGTTAAGGTGAAAGAACTATAGGCAATGTGTGTGTGTGTGTATGTATGTATTACTGTATGTATGTATATGTGTATGTATACTGGTATATGTATTGTCAATGTGTTATTCTCTGCACAAGGCCAACCCATCTCAGTGTACTATGAACATAACAGTATTGACGCAGAAGACAAACTGATTGCATTGCTGCTGAACCATGT
Organism: Coenobita brevimanus; assembly: GCF_032717465.1. Classification (NCBI taxonomy): domain Eukaryota; kingdom Metazoa; phylum Arthropoda; class Malacostraca; order Decapoda; family Coenobitidae; genus Coenobita; species Coenobita brevimanus. The sequence continues at coordinate 177,156 of NW_027644764.1, read as the reverse complement.
ATGTATATATGTATATACGATGAATTATGTGTATGTATGAATGTACAGTATGTTTATGTATGTGTGTATGTATGTCTAATGTATGTATGTATGTATGTATATGTGTATGTATGTATGTAGTTTATATGCATGTATATGTATGTATATATGTATGTGTGTATGTAAGTAGGTATGTATGTGTATGTATGTATGTGTATGTATGTATGTAGTTTGTGTGCATGTATATGTATATATATATCCATGTGTGTATGCATGTATGTATGTATGGTAGTCACACACACACACACACACACACACGGCATCGTCGGAGGTAGACGTCTGTACCGGCGCTCCATACCAGCTCAACACGGCCAGAGGCATTACCTAAATAAGTATCTTTGAATGAGTCAAGCTCTGTACCAGGTTAGACTAAATGATTTTTCATTATTAAAAGGAAAAGAAATAATAAGTTTAAATAAGACTGGTTCAACAACAAAGAACCACGATGCGTTGAGTCAGCTGGGTTTGTTTATACTACAGCAAGACGGGGAAAGCGTGCATACTTTGTAAGTACACACTCTGTTCATTTAGTATTACAAAATGGATACATACTTCAGTAAAACAAATTTGGAAAAGAAAAGGGATAAAAGTAAAAAGCAAAATGATGATTTCTACCAAGAACTGGTTGAAGTGGAGACTCACAATAGACTGGTTGAACGTGTACACAAACTAGAAATGGCTTTCAAAAGTGAAATTGATGAAATAAAGAAGCAAATGCACTTGCAAAAGGAAGAGATAGAAAAACTGGGAAGGGAGGCCAATAAGAAAGACACAACCATCAGTGAACTAACAGTGGAATTGAGTACACTTAGGAAGAAAGTGAGTGAAATGGCAAGTACAGTAGTTAATCACGAGAGTGTTATGGAAGAGTTAAAAATGACACAGAGACAATTAGACAAGCAAGCAGTCTTATGGACCAGAGCAGTGATATTGAGGAGAAGATAACACAGGTGAATGAAGCTGTGCAAAGCTACAAAAATGATGTAGAAACCACGTATGCTGAAATGGTGAAAGTAAAGAAAGACTTAGAAACAAGGGTGGAGGAAAAAAACATTAAAAAGGAAGTGAAAAGAATAATCCAAAACAATCCAAAGTTAGTCAGAGATTCAGTAGAAATAAATAAATCAATAGTAATCACTGGTATAGAAGAGGAAGAAATTAAAAACAAAATCACTAGAGACAAAAAGGAGATGGCAAATGTAATGAGCTTACTGAAAGAAGTATCAGGGGAAATCTGTAGTAAAGACATAGAGGAACACAAAAGGTTAGGGAAATACGAGAAAAGCAAGACAAGACCTCTAAAGGTGACTTTCCAGAGTGTAAACACTGTGGAAGAGATACTAAAAAATGCAAAGAATCTTATGGAAAAAGAGGAGTTCAAAAATGTATGGATAAAAAGATGTCTAACACAAGAGGAACTGGAATTACTGAAAGAGAAAAGGGAGGAAGCAAAAACAAAAAATGAGGGAAGATCAGAAGAGGACAAGAAGAAATTTTTTTACAAAGTAATAGGATTGCAGGTACGAAAGTGGTACACAAACAGGATGGAAGAAAAAGGAGGAAGTTTGTAGAACCATGTCATGACAAGTATATAAACAAGATGATAAAGTTGATGTACTCAAATGTGGATGGAATGGTATCTAAATTACTAGAGATGAATGATTATGTCAGAGAAAATGAACCACAAATAATATGCCTAACTGAAACAAAATTAACACCAAGGATATCCAATGACATACTAAACTTAGAGGAATACAATATATGGAGAAGAGACAGAAATTAAAAAAAAAAGGAGGAGGAATTATAATATTAACTAAGAAAAATCTAAAAGTCAAGGAAATAAACCTAGATATACCATCACAAGTAGAACTGATTGCAGTAGAGATCGACACATCTGAAGGTAAAGTAATTGTAGCCAATTTGTATATGCCACCCAGATCAAACACATGGGAAAGAGATGAATATGAGGACCTGGCAGAGAGTACAATTCAAAGTGTAAGATCCTTCCTACATAAAATGGAAGAGAAATCGGAAAGAATTATACTAACTGGGGATTTCAATACAAATATAAATTGGAATACTCTAGATATAAATAGCCAAGAAAGCTGTTGGGACCAAGAGCTCCTGGATCTCGTACAAGAGTTTTTCTTAACGCAACATGTGAGGGAAACCACTAGAAAAGAGGACTTGATGTACTTTCAGTGCTAGATCTAATATTTACTAGGCAAGAAAATGACATTGACAGTTTAATATATCACCCTCCACTCGGCAAAAGCGATCATGCAGTACTAAATTATAACTTCAGGATAGCATATGACATAGTAAACAGCAATGACAGTTACAAAAAGAGACTAAACTATAAAAAGGGAAATTATCAAGACCTAAAGAAGTATTTCTTAGAAGTTGATTGGGAAAATGAGCTTAGAGGACAAGATTTAAATGTTGTATATAAAAAATTTTGTGAATTTTATGAAATAGGAGTCCAGAAGTACATCCCACAGCACAAAGAAGCAGATAAGAAAATACAAAAATAGTTCAATACAGAATGTAAAAAATCAAAAGAAAGAAGAGATTTGTTGTGGAATAGATACAGAAAACACAATAGTGAAAGGGCGTATAATAATTACAAATAGGGAAGAAACGACTATACAAGAATAAGGAGGGAAGCCCAAAAACAGTTTGAGGAGGATATAATAAATAAAAGTAGTGATCAACCAAAGCTGTTTTACAGCTATATCAGAAGCAAAACCAAAGTAAAAGATATAATACAATCCATCACGGACGAGGGAATCACTTATACACAAGAGAAAGATATTTGTGAAGCACTAAATAAGAATTTCCAATTAGGTTTTACAGAAGAAAAAATTTTGAGAGTGAATATGTGGAACACGCATGTCCACACACACTACCAGATATACAAAAAGCAGAAAAAGTAATACAAGAGGAGTTAAGTAGATTAGACAGAGGAAAAGCAAGTGGTCCTGATGAAATTTCATGTTGGGTGTTACGAGAATGTGCAAAGGAGTTAAGTAAACCATTATTTTTAATTTTCAAGAAATCCTTGAGTCAAGGGAAACTACCTGATATTTGGAAAAAAGCAAATATAGTCCCCTTATTCAAGAAAGGAAATAGACAAAATCCCTCTCAACTACCGACCAGTATCACTGACCACTGTTGTAAGCAAGGTATTAGAAAAACTTATAAGAAAAGCTTGGGTAAATCATCTAGAAGAACACAGTATGATAACAGAAAGACAGTTTGGTTTCAGAAAAGGAAAATCATGTGTTACTAATCTGTTGAGCTACTATGACAGAGTAACAAACACAATACAGGAAAGGGAAGGATGGGTGGACAGTATCTATTTAGATTTCAAGAAAGCTTTTGACAGTACCACACCAAAGACTTTTATGGAAGCTGTACCATCAAGGAGGAATTCAAGGCAAACTGTTTTGTTGGATGCAAGACTTTCTCATAAAAAGAGAAATGAGGACAGTACTAAGAGGAAACTACTCATCAAGGGAGAGGCGGTGGCTCAACCGGTAGAGAGGTGGCGTGCGGTCCTAACGGGCCCAGGTTCAAATCCCGGCTGGGGCAGGGAACAGTTTAAGGATTTGAATTTCAATAAATCAGGCTTTACTGATCTACCAGAAGACCCGCCGACATGTCGTAAAAATACCCCCGCTAATACCAATGCACCAGTCCTGTATGAGACAGCCCTAGCATGTATTCAATATGGACGGTGGGTGTCAGCGCCGAAGTGGTGACATGTAGAGGTGTATGGTATGTAGGAGGACTGCTGGGCCTTGATAGCAGGCTGTGAGGCCTATGCCCAGAGTCGGACACATAAAAAAAAAAAAAAAAAAAAAAAAAAAAAAAATGGAAAGAAGTGACTAGTGGAGTACCACAGGGTTCGGTGCTGGCACCAATCATGTTTCTAGTGTACATAAATGATATAAACAGTAACACTGGAAATGAGAGCTATCTGAATATGTTTGCAGATGATGCAAAAATACAAAGGAGAATTACTAGCACAGACTCTTGTAGGGAGCTACAAGAAGAATTAAATAAACTTCATGAATGGAGTAGTACATGGCAAATGGAATTCAATGTGGACAAGTGTCATGTATTCAAGTTTGGTAAAAGTGGAAAAAGACCTGATTGGGTTTATAAGTTAGGAAATAAAACCCTATACACATCAGAAAGAGAGAAAGACCTAGGTGTGATTATCAATAACAGACTATCTCCGGCTGACTACATCAGCGAGAAGGTACGGAACATGTATAAACTGCTTGGAAATATGAGAATAGCATTCACATACATAAATGAAGACATGCTAAGAAGGATAATAACATCATTCATTAGACCAACCCTGGAATATGCATCAATAGTCTGGAGTCCTCATCTCAAAAAGCATATAGACAAGATTGAAAAAAGTTCAAAGGGCCGCTACAAGATGGATACCAAGCTTAAGGGACCTAAGCTACGAAGAAAGACTAAATAAACTGAATCTACCAACACTACAGGAGAGAAGGAAAAGAGGTGACATGATAATGCTATATAAGTGCATATCAGGAAAGGAGAAAATAGACGTAAATGATTACTTAACATATGGAGAAGCATCAGCAAGAGGACACTGCAAAAAACTGCATAAGAAGAGAGGTGATAAAGACGTAAGGAAATTCAGTTTCCCAAACAGAGCAATTGATCAATGGAATGCACTACCGAATGAAATAGTGTGTGCCAAAACAATTCACAAATTTAAGGATATGTACGATAAATATGGTCTAAGACACGGGACAATACGAGCTTAACTCATTCCTGTAAAGATACAATTAGGTAAGAACAATTAGGTAAGAACACACACACACACACACACACACACACACACACACACACACGCACACGTATGCTGAAATGGTGAAAGTAAAGAAAGACTTAGAAACAAGGGTGGAGGAAAAAAACATTAAAAAGGAAGTGAAAAGAATAATCCAAAACAATCCAAAATTAGTCAGAGATTCAATAGAAATAAATAAATCAATAGTAATCACTGGTATAGAAGAGGAAGAAATTAAAAACAAGATCACTAGAGACAAAAAGGAGATGGCAAATGTAATGAGCTTACTGAAAGAAGTATCAGAGGAAATCTGTAGTAAAGACATAGAGGAACACAAAAGGTTAGGGAAATACGAGAAAAGCAAGACAAGACCTCTAAAGGTGACTTTCCAGAGTGTAAACACTGTGGAAGAGATACTAAAAAATGTATTCAAGAGGAGTTCAAAAATGTATGGATAAAAAGATGCCTAACACAAGAGGAACTGGAATTACTGAAAGAGAAAAGGGAGGAAGCAAAAACAAAAAATGAGGGAAGATCAGAAGAGGACAAGAAGAAATTTTTTTACAAAGTAATAGGATTGCAGGTATGAAAGTGGTACACAAACAGGATGGAAGAAAAAGGAGGAAGTTAGTAGAACCATGTCATGACAAGTATATAAACAAGATGATAAAGTTGATGTACTCAAATGTGGATGGAATGGTATCTAAATTACTAGAGATGAATGATTATGTCAGAGAAAATGAACCACAAATAATATGCCTGAGACAAAATTAACACCAAGGATATCCAATGACATACTAAACTTAGAGGAATGCAATATATGGAGAAGAGACAGAAATTTAAAAAAAGGAGGAGGAATTATAATATTAACTAAGAAAAACTAAAAGTCAAGGAAATAAACCTAGATACACCATCACAAGTAGAACTGATTGTAGTAGAGATTGACACATCTGAAGGTAAAGTAATTGTAGCCAATTTGTATATGCCACCCAGATCAAACACATGGGAAATAGACGAATATGAGGACCTGGCAGAGAGTACAATTCAGAGTATAAGATCCTTGCTACATAAAATGGAAGAGAAATCGGAAAGAATTATACTAACTGGAGACTTCAATACAAATATAAATTGGAATACTCTAGATATAAATAGCCAAGAAAGCTGTTGGGACCAAAAGCTCCTGGATCTCGTACAAGAGTTTTTCTTAACGCAACATGTGAGAAAAACCACTAGAAAAAGAGGACTTGATGTACCTTCAGTGCTAGATCTAATATTTACTAGGCAAGAAAATGACATTGACAGTTTAATATATCACCCTCCACTCGACAAAAGCGATCATGCAGTACTAAATTATAACTTCAGGATAGCATATGACATAGTAAACAGCAATGACAGTTACAAAAAGAGACTAAACTATAAAAAGGGAAATTATCAAGACTTAAAGAAGTATTTCTTAGAAGTTGATTGGGAAAATGAGCTTAGAGGGCAAGATTTAAATGTTGTATAAAAAAAATTTTGTGAATTTTATGAAATAGAGTCCAGAAGTACATCCCACAGCACAAAGAAGGAGATAAGAAAATACAGAAATGATTCAATACAGAATGTAAAAAATCAAAAGAAAGAAGAGATTTGTTGTGGAATAGATACAGAAGACACAATCGTGAAAGGACGTATAATAATTACAAACAGGCAAGAAACATCTATACAAGAATAAGGAGGGAAGCCCAAAAACAGTTTGAGGAGGATATAATAAATAAAAGTAGTGATCAACCAAAGCTGTTTTACAGCTATATCAGAAGCAAAACCAAAGTAAAAGATATAATACAATCCATCACGGATGAGGGAATCACTTATACACAAGAGAAAGATATTTGTGAAGCACTAAATAAGAATTTCCAATTACTTTTTATAGAAGAAAAAATTTTGGAGAGGGAATATGTGGAACACGTATGTCCACACATACTACCAGATATACAAATAGCAGAAAAAGTAATACAAGAGGAGTTAAGTAGATTAGACAGAGGAAAAGCAAGTGGTCCTGATGAAATTTCATGTTGGGTGTTACGAGAATGTGCAAAGGAGTTAAGTAAACCATTATTTTTAATTTTCAAGAAATCCTTGAGTCAAGGGAAACTACCTGATATTGGGAAAAAAGCAAATATAGTCCCCTTATTCAAGAAAGGAAATAAACAAAATCCTCTCAACTACCGACCAGTATCACTGACCAGTGTTGTAAGCAAGGTATTAGAAAAACTTATAAGAAAAGCTTGGGTAAATCATCTAGAAGAACACAGTATGATAACAGAAAGACAGTTTGGTTTCAGAAAAGGAAAATCATGTGTTACTAATCTGTTGAGCTACTATGACAGAGTAACAAACACAATACAGGAAAGGGAAGGATGGGTGGACAGTATCTATTTAGATTTCAAGAAAGCTTTTGATGAATATAGTTTTGAATGGTGAGTTGCTTGAGGAGGTAGATTGTTTTAAATATCTAGGGTCACATGTTGCTGTGGATGGAAGAATAGATGCAGAAGTGAAGTTTAGAATAAATGAAGTAGGAAAGGTGCTGGGAGGAATGAAAAAAGTGTTTAAATGTCGTTCGCTTAGAATGGATGTAAAGAGAAGGCTGTATGAGGGTGTTGTGGTACCGACTGCATTATATGGGGCTGAAACATGGAATATGGGTGTAGCAGAGAGGAAAAGTTTGAATGTAATGGAGATGAGATGTCTGAGGAGTATGTGTGAGTGACGCGTATGGATCGAGTGCGAAATGATGAAGTGCGAAGGAGAACTGGAGTTGTTCGGGAGATGGCTGGTAGAGTTGAGCAGAGGGTGTTGCAATGGTTTGGGCATATGGAGAGAATGGATAATGAGCGATTGGTGAAAAAGATAACTAGATCTGATGTGAGAGGTGTAAGACTGAGAGGAAGACCACGAATAGGATGGATGGACAGTGTGAAGAGAGCGCTGGATGCGAGAGGGATGTCTGTTGAGCAAGGAAGAGTGGCTGTGCGTGACAGAAATAAATGGAGAGAAATTGTGAATGAATAAGTGATGACGCAGCCCTGAGGGGGATATTCTCCCGCTTTTGGTCTGATCAGCTAGTCAGGTCAGGTGCGGGTAAGGGGATGGGTCTGTTATGATGTGGCAGGGGTAAACCAGTTCTGCTGTCGGGCCCTGCTGTGGATGTCACTGATTGCATTGCGCAGTTGACCCTTGTGCGTTGTGATGCAGTGAGGATCTGTCCGTTCTCCCCTTTGGGGCTAAGATGCGAATAAATGTGTTTGAATGGATGAGTAAATGGAGAGTGAGTCGTCTGTCTCGGCTACCTCCCTTTCCTTGGGGGAAGCAGCCTAGGTATATAGATAGATAGATAGACCACACCAAAGACTTTTATGGAAGCTGTACCATCAAGGAGGAATTCGAGGCAAACTGTTTTGTTGGATGCAATCTCATAAAAAGAGAAATGAGGACAGTACTAAGAGGAAACTACTCATCATGGAAAGAAGTGACTAGTGGAGTACCACAGGGTTCGGTGCTGGCACCAATCATGTTTCTAGTGTACATAAATGATATAAACAGTAACACTGGAAATGAGAGCTTATCTGAATATGTTTGCAGATGATGCAAAAATACAAAGGAGAATTACTAGCACAGACTTCTTGTAGGGAGCTACAAGAAGAATTAAATAAACTTCATGAATGGAGTAGTACATGGCAAATGGAATTCAATGTGGACAAGTGTCATGTATTCAAGTTTGGTAAAAGTGGAAAAAGACCTGGATTGGGATTATAAGTTAGGAAATAAAATCCTATACACATCAGAAAGAGAGAAAGACCTAGGTGTGATTATCAATAACAGACTATCTCCGGCTGACCACATCAGCGAGAAGGTACGGAACATGTATACACTGCTTGCAAATATGAGAACAGCATTCACATACATAAATGAAGACATGCTAAGAAGGATAATAACATCATTCATTAGACCAACCCTGGAATATGCATTAATAGTCTGGAGTCCTCATCTCAAAAAGCATATAGACAAGATTCAAAAAGTTCAAAGGGCCGCTACAAGATGGATACCAAGCTTAAGGGACCTAAGCTACGAAGAAAGACTAAATAAACTGAATCTACCAACACTACAGGAGAGAAGGAAAAGAGGTGACATGATAATGCTATATAAGTGCATATCAGGAAAGGAGAAAATAGACGTAAATGATTACTTAACATATGGAGAAGCATCAGCAAGAGGACACTGCAAAAAACTGCATAAGAAGAGAGGTGATAAAGACGTAAGGAAATTCAGTTTCCCAAACAGAGCAATTGATCAATGGAATGCACTACCGAATGAAATAGTGTGTGCCAAAACAATTCACAAATTTAAGGATATGTACGATAAATATGGTCTAAGACACGGGACAATACGAGCTTAACTCATTCCTGTAAAGATACAATTAGGTAAGAACAATTAGGTAAGAACACACACACACACACACACACACACACACACACACACACACGCACACGTATGCTGAAATGGTGAAAGTAAAGAAAGACTTAGAAACAAGGGTGGAGGAAAAAAACATTAAAAAGGAAGTGAAAAGAATAATCCAAAACAATCCAAAATTAGTCAGAGATTCAGTAGAAATAAATAAATCAATAGTAATCACTGGTATAGAAGAGGAAGAAATTAAAAACAAGATCACTAGAGACAAAAAGGAGATGGCAAATGTAAATGAGCTTACTGGAAAGAAGTATCAGAGGAAATCTGTAGTACACAAGAGGAACTGGAATTACTGAAAGAGAAAAGGGAGGAAGCAAAAACAAAAAATGAGGGAAGATCAGAAGAGGACAAGAAGAAATTTTTTTACAAAGTAATAGGATTGCAGGTATGAAAGTGGTACACAAACAGGATGGAAGAAAAAGGAGGAAGTTAGTAGAACCATGTCATGACAAGTATATAAACAAGATGATAAAGTTGATGTACTCAAATGTGGATGGAATGGTATCTAAATTACTAGAGATTACCATATATCTGTGTAGTTTATCGTTCCCCTCAATGCTTCTTCGGAACCCAGTTTATTTGATTCCATATCCACTTAGTTGAGTAACCTTGACCTTGCCCTTGACAATGAAATTACCATTTTGGGTGATTTTAACATACACAATGTTGAATGGTTATTGCATTCTGCCCGGACTGACGACGCTGGTCTAGAATGCGAGCTGTTTTATGAATCGTTTAATCTCACCCAGTTGGTAAAGCAACCAACCAGAATACCTGATAATCCTGACCATAATGCCCATCTCTTGGATTTATTCTTGACAAATAATCCAGATCAATACAGGATAGAGGTACTGTCACCACTTGGATCCTCTGACCACAATCTCATCAAAGCCTCATTAGTTAACCCTCCTACACCTCCCCATGCTGAACCTGTCAGGGTGACCCGATGGCACTTTGACAGGGCAGACTGGGATGGATTTAGAAATTATCTTGCTGATATTCCATGGCAGTCTTTCTTCTCTAGTGATCCCAATTTACCCAGTCCCACATTTGTGACTTAATACTAGCTGGTATGGATTTATTCATACCAAGTCAACAATTCACTAAAAGATCAAACTCTCCAAAATGGTTTGATGGCAATTGTGCCAGAGCAACGGCCTCAAAAGTCATTAGCATATAACTCTTACTTAAAATCAAAAAACACCTGAATCACTCTCCCAATTTAAAATTGCTAGAAATCATGCAAAAGCTATATTAAATCTATCTAAATCAAACTTTCTTCAAAAGCAAGCATCAAAACTACTTAACAACCCTATTGACAATAGAATATTCTGGTCAACTCTTAATTCTTTCAATAATAACTTTAACAAGTCATCTTCCATTCCCCCACTAAAATCTTCAGATGGCAATATTACAAATGACCCACGTGGGAAAGCAGATATCTTTGCTAGTACCTTTGCAAGAAACTCCACCATAGATGATACCAGCCAGAATGTCTCAGTACTGGAACTTGATTCTCCCGAAATTGCCCCACTTAAAATACATACAAGATTTGTAAAATCCATCCTAGACAATTTACCTACCAACAAAGCTCCAGGTCCAGATGGAATTCCGCCAATTGTTTTGAAAAAGTGTTCCCCTGAACTTGCCTCTGTCCTAGCTAAATTATTCAGACTATGCATACGTACTTCTTTATTCCCAAATTCATGGAAAGAAGCCAATATCCACCCAGTTCCGAAGAAAGGAAGTTCGTCTGACCCCTCCAATTACAGACCAATAGCTATCACATCTTCTCTTGGTAAGGTATTTGAAACTTTAATTAATAAGCATATTGTTAAACATCTTGAATCCAACAACTTAATTAATGATAGACAATACGGTTTTCGCCACGAAAGATCCACCATTGACATACTCAATCTCTTAACTCATACCATCCATCAATCAATTGATCTTTTTGGAGAAACTCATGCAGTAGCTCTTGATATCTCTAAAGCTTTCGACAGAGTATGGCACCGTTCCCTGCTGTCCAAACTCCCTTGCTATGGACTAACGTCTTTTGTTCCTTTGATTTCTTCTTATCTTAGTGACAGGAAAATAAGAGTAAAAGTAGATGATGTATATTCGAGTTTCCACTCAATTAACGCCGGCGTGCCGCAGGGATCAGTTCTGGCGCCAACCCTATTTCTGGTTCATATTAATGATCTCTTATCTGTCACTCACAATCCCATTCACTCATATGCAGATGACTCAACACTACATAGTTCATTCACACTCAGACATCCATTTACAAAGTCTAATATCTCTACCTCTCAACTCAATACAGCCATCTCCATAAATCAAGATCTATCTACAATCAGTGAATGGGGACAAAACAACCTTGTCTCTTTTAATGCTAGTAAAACTAAATATATACAGTTTACTAATAGACAGATATTGCCAGATTCGTACATTACCTTCAGTGCTACTAATATTCCCATCTCCAAAAGTATTGAAATTCTTGGTGTCTCACTTAACAGTGCCCTCAGCTGGACCTCTCATGTCAGATCACTTGCTAAAACCGCCTCAAAGAAACTTGGATTATTGTGGCCAGAGTCCGTAACTTCTTCGCCGATAAGCAGTTAGCTATAATTTATAAGAGTCATGTGCGCTCTCAGCTTGAATATTCCTCACCCTTGTGGAATGGTTGTGGAGAGGTTGCATTAAGACAACTAGACAAAATTCAGAATAAAGCTGTTAGAATCATTAACAACCCTGCCATTACATATAAACTACCTCCCTGCAAGTAAGAAGGAATGTTGCCTCCTTGCATTATTTTACAGATATTTTTTGGCAAATGCTCAGACGAAGTTGCGTCCATGGTGCCACCTCTCCATACCTTCCCTCGTGCTACACGGGCATCTGGTAGCGCTCATGACTGGAATGTCACTCAACCATATTGCAGAACTTCTGCCTATCAGAATTCTTTCATTCCCCGAACTGCATCTCTGGAACTCGCTTCCCCAGAGTTGTTTTCCTCCAAATTTCAACCTACAACTGTTCAAGTCTAACTGTTACAGATATTTTATGAACAGAGGACACCAGTAATCTGGTGTATGGATTATTTTTTCTCCATTTGTTTTTCCTTCCTCCGTTCTGTTATTTTAAAAAAAAAAAAAAAAGATGAATGTTTATGTCAGAGAAAATGAACCACAAAAAAAATGCCATATAAAAAATTAACACCAAGGATATCCAATTACATACTAAAATTAGAGGAATGCAATATATGGGGAAGAGACAGAAATTTAAAAAAAGGAGGAGGAATTATAATATTAACTAAGAAAAAAACTAAAAGTCAAGGAAAGACACCTAGATACACCATCACAAGTAGAACTGATTGCAGTAGAGATTGACACATCTGAAGGTAAAGTAATTGTAGCCAATTTGTATATGCCACCCAGATCAAACACATGGGAAATAGACGAATAAGAGGACCTGGAAGAGAGTACAATTCAGAGTATAAGATCCTTGCTACCTAAGATGGAAGAGAAATCGAAAGAATTATACTAACTGGAGACTTCAATACAAATATAAATTGGAATACTCTAGCTATAAATAGCCAAGAAAGCTGTTGGGACCAAAAGCTCCTGGATCTCGCACAAGAGTTTTTCTTAACGCAACATGTGAGAGAAACCACTAGAAAAAGAGGACTTGATGTAAATTCATTGCTAGATCTAATATTTACTAGGCAAGAAAATGACATTGACAGTTTAATATATCACCCTCCACTCGGCAAAAGCGATCATGCAGTACTAAATTATAACTTTCAGGATAGCATATGACATAGTGTAAACAGCAATGACAGTTACAAAAAGAGACTAAAACTATAAAAAGGGAAATTATCAAGACTTAAAGAAGTATTTCTTAGAAGTTGATTGGGAAAATGAGCTTAGAGGACAAGATTTAAATGTTGTAGTATAAAAAATTTTGTGAATTTTATGAAATAGGAGTCCAGAAGTACATCCCACAGCACAAAAGAAGTAGATAAGAAAATACAGAAAATGGTTCAATACAGAATGTAAAAAATCAAAAGAAAGAAGAGATTTGTTGTGGAATAGATACAGAAGACACAATCGTAGTAGAAGGACGTATAATAATTACAAACAGTTGCAAGAAACGATCTATACAAGAATAAGCTGAGTGGGAAGCCCAAAAACAGTTGGTGAGGAGTGATATAACTAAATAAAAGTAGTGAGATTCAACCAAAGCTGTTTCTTACATATGCTATATCAGAAGCAAACCAAAGTAAAAGATATAATACAATCCATCACGGATGAGGGAATCACTTATACACATAAGAGAAAGATATTTGTGAAGCACTAAATAAGAATTTCCAATTACTTTTTATAGAAGAAAAAAATTTTGAGGAGGGAATATGTGGAACACGTATGTCCACACAATACTACACAGAGATATACAAATAGCAGAAAAAGTAATACAAGAGGAGTTAAGTAGGATTAGACAGAGGAAAAGCAAGTGGTCCTGATGAAATTTTACATGTTGGGTGTTACTGAGAATGTGCAAAGTGGAGTGTAAGTAAACCATTATTTTTTAATTTTCAAGAAATCCTTTGAGTCAAGGGAAACTACCTGATATTGGGAAAAAAGCAAATATAGTCCCCTTTATTCAAGAAGGAAAAGGAAATAAACAAAATCCTCCTCAACTACCGACCAGTATCACTGACCAGTGTTGTAAGCAAGGTATTAGAAAAACTTATGAAGAAAAGCTTGCAAATCATCTAGAAGAACACAGTATGCTATAAACAGAAAGACAGTTTTGGTTTCAGAAAAGGAAAATCATGTGTGTGTTACTAATCTGTTGAGCTACTATGACAGAGTAACAAACACAATCCAGGAAAGGGAAGGATGGGTGGACAGTATCTATTTAGATTTCAAGAAAGCTTTTGACACAGTACCACACCAAAGACTTTTTATGGAAGCTGTACCATCAAGGAGGAATTTGGAGGCAAACTGTTTTGTTGGATGTGCAAGACTTTCTCATAAAAAGAGAAATGAGGACAGTACTAAGAGGAAACTACTCATCATGGAAAGAAGTGACTCTAGTGGAGTACCACAGGGTTCGGTGCTGGCACCAATCATGTTTCTAGTGTACATAAATGACATAAACAGTAACACTGGAAATGAGAGCTATCTGAATATGTTTGCAGATGATGCAAAAATACAAAGGAGAATTACTAGGCACAAACTCTTGTAGGGAGCTACAAGAA